>NC_132912.1:85407881-85709381 GCF_047675955.1 Chlorocebus sabaeus
TTTGCAATATCAGTATTTCCTTTTTATCTGTTTTGTTTCCGTTTTTCATCATGAGCCTTCCTACAAGTTTTAGGAGGGTTGTATAACGTGTCATCTCAAAATTAATAAGGTGATACGGTTTGGCCCTGTGTCCCCACCCAAATCTCATATTGTAGCTCCTATAATTCCCACCTGTTGTGGGAAGGAACCAGTGGGAGATTATTGAATCTTGGGGGTGGGTCTTTCCCATGCTGTTCTCGTGATAGTAAATGGGTCTCACGAGATCTGATGGTTTTAAAAACAGGAGTTTGCACAAGTTCTCTCTTTGCCTGCTGCCATCCATGTAAGATATGACTTGCTCCTCCTTGCGTTCTGCGATGATTGTGAGGCCTCCCCAGCCATGTGAAACTGTAAGTTCAATAAACCTCTTTCTTTTGCAAATTGCCCAGTCTCAGGTATGTCTTTATTAGCTGCATGAAAATGGCTAATACAAAAGGTAAAACAGCAAAATACATGCAATATGCTTTCTCATGTGTGTGTGTTGGGGGTGGGGGTGGTAAGCAATTAAACAGGAAGGAAAGAATCCTGTATCTTATCAGTTATATTATGGATCTTGACAAATTTTGAAAGCGATAATATACCTAATGTCCTGGAAAATATGTTTAAAATTTTGCTTGTTTCATGAATTGCATTCATTATTGGATTATATAAAAACTGTAGTGTATCAAATATTTCAATAGACTATTCACTAATATTATATTTGAAAATATGTAAGTATATATGAACACACACACATATATATATTGGATCTCCTATTAGTTTCTCAATAAAAATACATAATTATATGTCCTACATATGTTGCTATCATTGCTATTATTGAGTCCAGATTCTTATAGAAATCTGTTTTCTAGGAATAAGTAGACTGATTTCCAAAGGTATGCCTTATAATTGCTTTAATTGAGAATTCTAAGTACTTTTGGTTTATATTACATATATCTGTTATAATTTATTAAATAAGCTTTGCAAAATAATATTTCATACTTAGTTAATTGGAATTTATCATGATATAACTTTTTTACTGTAAGTGATTTAACATTTCTTTTATTTTTATCACTTCTCTATCATACTAATTCTTGAAATTATACTTCTTATAATTGCTTATAAATAGTTGGCTTTCTTGGAAGTAAGATCTGAGAATATCTGAGGAGCCTGTTTACTAAACCAACTTCCAGAGAACAAACAAAGATTTACAAAACAGAAAAAAAAAAAAAGTCCAATTTGTGTAAAAAATCTGTTGGTATTATAATTCTAAAAATTATTTAATAGATTTAATCCAAGCATAGTTATTTGAAAAAAAAAATATAAGCGCGTGGGTCTAATTTTTAAATTTGAGTTTTCTTAGTGTGTAAAATGTGGATATAATAGTACTCAACACATAGAACTGTTGTAAAAAATTAAACATGATACTTAGAATGATAGCTGTGAGAGTCTGAGTCCTTGATAAAGATTTTTTAATTTTCATACTATTAAAAGATACCAGTGATTGTTTGCAATGTATTTTGGAGTCCACAAAAAGTTGTACATTCCTGACTGGGACTTATAGACCTTTAGCAGATCCCTCTCCATGGGAATATTTGATCAATAAGATTTTATATGGACAAAGTATGTATAGAGTAAATAGCATTAGTAGCCTTTTCTAAGGATAATTGAAATGAAGATATTAGCACTGCATTTATAAATGTTAATGGCATAAGCACTTCCAGACTACCAATAACTAAGCTGAGATTCAAGGAAGGGTTTTATATTTAATGTATTGCATTATATGTGTGTGTGTATATGTGTGTGTGTATATATATACACACATATATGTATATAAGTATATATGTGTGTATATATACACATATATGTATATATGTATATATGTGTGTATATATTCTCATATACATATATATGTATATGTGTATATATGTATATATACATAAAATGCAATATATTAAATATAAAACACTTCCTTGAATATATTAAATATTTAAAACCCTTCCTTGAATATATTAAATATTTAAAATAAATATATTAGTATAAAATCCCTTAAATATGTTAAATATTTAAATTACACATGTAATATATTACATTATGAATATAAGTAATTAATATCTATAATATATAATAAATGCACTATATAATTTTTAATAAATTTTTAAAATAAAAATTGAGACAGGATCTCACTGTGTTGCCCAGGCTGATCTCAAACTCCTGGACTCATGCAATCCACCTGCCTCAGCCTCCCAAATTGCTGGGATTACAGATGTAAGCCACCAAGCCCAGCTGAAATGTATTGCATTTTAACCACCAAATCCCTTTTAGAATCACAGTAAATAACACAGCACTTTAGAAAGGAGAAATTTGGGGTAGAAACTAGGTGGCCATAATTGAGTAGAACACTTTTTAAAAATTTGGTACAATAGAGGTAGAAATCATCTTTCTTCCAGGCTATGCTCTCCAGTGGATATTAGGAATCTTTCCAAAGTTTCTGAAATGTCCAATCTGCTTAGTCTTGGGAAAATATTTATCTCTATTTAATGAGAAAGATATTTAAAGAATTACTACTAGCCAACTATCATGGCCCCTGTCTCACCCACAGTAGTTTATACCAGAGGATTATTCTGAGGTGACAGAAAAGTCTAGTGATTTCTGAGCAAGGAAGCCGTCCCTTTTTAACATTCCCCAGTGCTATTCCTAATGTTGGCTTCAGATGACTGACATCTCACCACGGGCAAGTCAAATATCTTATTTTTTGTTTCATTTCCTTTATCTTTAAAAATATGTGTAATTATAGGACTCACCACGTAGCATTATTGTGAGGATTAAATATATATGTAATGCATATATAAGAGATTAATACACTGCTGAGACATCAGAACTCATAAATATAATATTGTTATAATAATAGTAATAATATCCAGAAATCAGTTACTATCTTTAAGACTGAGAAAAACAAATGGAAGTTGTAGGATTTATGGAATTAGAAAGTTAAAAGAGAAGGCTGCAGAGCTGACACTCATCCCTTTAAAAAAGGGCACTGTTTGATATTTCTCAGATCCAAGAAGAGACCAGGAGGAACTAGAGTCCAAGCCTTTCAGGAGGTCACTAGGGCATACTGGTGCTGGTATCTCAGAGGGCATGATAAGACTGGTTCTTATCTGTAAAACTCTCAATGAGATTGAATTGATGGTATTGTAAGGAACTAGAAGCAATTGGAAGCATTGATAAGTATGTGTTTTCACACTGCTATAAAATACCCAAGACTGGATGATTTATGAAGGAAAGAGATTTAATTAGCTCACAGTTCCAGATGGTCTGGGAGGCCTTAGGAAACTCCACAATTATGGTGGAAGTGGAAGGGAAAGCACGCACCTTCTTCACAGAGAGCAGGAGAGAGAATACCAAAGGAGGAACTTCCAAACACTTATAAAACCATCAGATCTCGTGAGAACTCACTATCCTGAAAACAGTATGGGGGAAACCTATGATGCATACACCGCCCACTAGGTCCCTCCCTTGACACGGGAGGATTAATATTCAAGATAAGGTTTGGGTGGGGACACAGCTAGACCATATCAAGTAGGGTGACATGGACAAGAAATGAATGCAAACAAGGGTGCCCATTTGTCTCTTTCAAACTCGCCTTCTCCCCCTAACTCCTTTCTTCAATAGATGGAGGCAATTAATGAATAGAAATGTGATTTGCATTTTTTTTAGTAGAGACGGGGTTTCACTGTGTTAGCCAGGATGGTCTCGATCTCCTGACCTCGTGATCCGCCCGTCTCGGCCTCCCAAAGTGCTGGGATTACAGGCTTGAGCTACTAAAAAAAAAAAAAAAAAAAAAAAAGAAACTAGCCGGGCGAGGTGGCGGGCGCCTGTAGTCCCAGCTACTCGGGAGGCTGAGGCAGGAGAATGGCGCAAACCCAGGAGGCGGAGCTTGCAGTGAGTTGAGATCCGGCCACTGCACTCCAGCCTGGGCGACAGCGAGAGACTCCGTCTCAAAAAAAAAAGAAATGTGATTTGCAGCGTTCAGCTCCAGCATCACAAAGAAATGTATAAACAGTGTGTTTGAGGCAGAAAGGCACATACCTTGTAACTGGAGCATTATATTATCCTTAGGGCTATAATGGGAGATAGTATTAATCTTTGAACAACACATGGCTTAAAATTAGCTATATCTGTCATGGGTGATGGAAGGGAGAAAAGCATATCTTTTGTTTGCTGTCTCCACCCTAGCAGCTACAAATCCTGGCAAAAGTATTTCCCTGTGGCTGCTTTTTGACTCGCCATCTTGGAGGTCATTTATGCTGACTCTGTGTAGATGAAGTTTCCAATAGCACTACAGAAGCCACAGCAGCCCCTGGTAATCATGGCTTTCCGAAGTTCCATACATTGGTAGCTTTTGTCTGTTTAAAACTTTTCTATCTTTAATTCAGCAAATGGCTTAATACTAGTCTGTCAGCATTATCTTTAGGGAATAATTCACTTCAGATGGTTGATTAAAATCTCTGGTGACAGCTATGATACCATAAACACTTTCAAGGAAATTACTACAAGCAGTTTATCCTAGAATTTTCTAAACCTAGGGGGAAAAAAAATGAAAAACTTTAAATTCATTGAAGGTGCAGCACAGAAAAACTGGCCTTTTATTATGCAATATTTTTAAAAAGCACACTGTAAAGTTGACAAACAAACCTATTTATTAAAGGTATTATTTCATTTTAAAAAAGGAAAAGCATTGTTCTACCAAAAAAGCTTAGAAGTCATAATCAGAGAAGGAAAGGGAGCTCTCCCAAGTGAATGCATTTGACTTTGTGAATAACTCGTTTGATAATGTATTTTCCCACTTTTTCATGTATCAGTGGAATGTCTTCAATTAACAACAATAGTAGGTGGACCAGCACTAGACAACCACTACATCAGAGCAAAAGTCCTTGATATCTTTCTGCCAAAGCATCCACAACAATTTCAGTCTTCTATAGGTGTTCCTGGAAGACTTTAAACTCTACAATCTCATCCAGTGTACAAGTCATTAGGGGAAGAAGTAAATGCCAATAATGATGCAATTGACATAATTTAAGGTATTTATTGTATATAATAAATTATTAGCAATATTTTCTCCTGCATTTTTTTCCCTCAATTGCAACTAACAGAAACACAACTTAAACTAGTATGCATAACTAAAACAGTCAGGAGTAAGGCTGGTTCTTTTATGGCTTGAATTAATAATTCAGATCATCTTATGTTATTTGTTCATCTTCAGGCTCTGCATGACCCCGCTGACTTCATTTTTAGGGAGTAGGGAGGTCTTCTTTACCTGTGTGACAAAAGTAGCTTCTGATATTTCCAGCCTTATATTCTATGAGTGTAGCAACTTAGCAGAAAGAGTAATACTTTCCTGAAATATTTTCTTTTGTAAGGAACCCATTGTTTGGCCTCAGGTTATGTGTTATTGCTTAACCAGTCAGTATACTAAGGATATGAAATGCAGTATATCATACCTAGGTCATTAATCAATCTCTAGACCTGTGTATTTGTCTGTTTTCATGTTGCTATAAGTAATTACTTGAGACTGGGTAATTTATGAAGAAAAGAGGTTTAATTGACTCAGTTTTACAGGCTGTACAGGAAGCATGTCAGGGAGGCTTCAGGAAACTTACAATCATGGCAGAAGGTGAAGGGGAAGCATGCATATCTTAACATGGTGAGGCAGGAGAGAGACAGAGTGAAGTGGAGAGCACTACACATTTTCAAACAACCAAATCCTGTGAGAACTCACTATCATCAGAACAGCAAGGAGGAAATCTGCCCCCATGATCCAGTCACCTCCCCCCAGGTCTTTCCATTAACACTAGAAATTTCAATTCGACATGAGATTTGGGTGGAGAAATAAAGTCAAACCGTATCATTCTGTCCCTGGCCCCTCCCAAAGTTTATATCTTTCTTACATTTCAAAACACATTCATGACTTCCAAAATTCCCAGAGAGTCTTAACTCATTCCAGGATTAACTCAAAAGTCCAAGCCTAAAGTGTCATCTGAGACAAGGCAATTCCCTTCCACCTATGAGCCTGTAAAATAAAAAACAAGTTCAAGTTACTTACTTCCATGATACAATGGGTATACAGGCAATTGGTAAGTTATCCCATTCCAGACAGGAGAAATTGGCCAAAATAAAGGGACTAAAGGCCCTTTGCAAGTCCAAAACCCAGTGGGGCAGTCACTAAATCGTAAAGCTTCAAAATAATCTCATTTGACTTCATGTCTTACATCTAGGCCACACTGATGCAAGGGATAGGCCCACAAGGCCTTGGACAGCTCCTTCCATGTGGCTCTGCAGGGTACATTCCCTGTTACTGCTTTCATGAGCTAGTGTTGAGTGCTTGTGTCTTTTTAAGGTGTACAGTGCAAGCTGGCAGTGGATCTACCATTCTGAGTGTAGAGGATGGTAGCCGTCTTCTTACAGGTCCACTAGACAGTTCCCCAGTGGGGACAATGTGTAGAGATCCGAACATTTCCCCTCCACACTGCTCTGGTAGAGGATCTCCATGAAAGCTCCACCCCTGCAATGAACTTCTGCCTGAACAACAAGGCATTTCCATACATCTTCTGAAATCTAGGTGGAGGCTACCAAACCTCAACTCTTGCCTTCTGTGCACCTGTGGGCCTAACACCATGTGGAAGCCACCAGGGTTTGGGGCTTGCACCCCCTGGTGCAATGGCCTGAGCTGTACTTTGGGACCTTTCAGTCACAGCTGGAGCTGGAGCAGCTGGGATGCAGGGTGCTATATCCTGAGCCTGTAAAGAGCAGCAGGTCCCTGAACCTGGACCATGAAACCATTTTCCCTCCTAGGTCCCCAGGTCTGTGATGAGAGGGGCTGCCACAAAGGTCTCTGAAATGCCCTGGAGGCATTTTAACCCATTGTATTGCCTATTAACATTCTGCTCTTCTTTATTTATATACATTTCTGCAATGGGCTTGAATTTCTCCCCAGAAAATGTATTTTTTTTCCTGCCACATGGTCAGGCTGCAAATTTTCCAAACTTTTGTTTCTCATTCTCATTTAAATATGAGTTGTTTTTACTTATTTAAATGAGCATTGGCTTTTGTAAGCAACCAGGTCACGTATTGAATGCCTTGCTGCTTAGAAATTTCTTCTGCCAGATACCCTAAATCATCTCTCTTAAGTTCAAAGTTCGGCAGATCTCTAGAGCGGGGGCACAATGCCACCTGCGTGCTAACGCATAGCAAGAGTGACCTTTGCTCCAGTTCCCAATAACTTTTTCATCTCCATCTGAGACCACCTTAGCCTGGACTGTATTGTCCATATCACTATCAGCATTTTGTTCATAACCATTCAGCAAGTCTTTAGGAAGTTCCAAACTTTCCCCCATTTCCCTGTCTCTTCTGAGCCCCCCAGCTATGCCAACCTCTGCCCATTACCCCGTTCCAAAGTTGCTTCCACCTTTTCAGGTATCTTTATAGCAATATCCCACTCCCAGTACCAATTTTCTGTGATCATTCCCACACTGCTATAAAGAACTACCTGAGATTGGGTAATTTATGAAGAAAAGAGGTTTAATTGATTCACAGTTCTGCAGGCTGTACAGGAAGCATGTTTGGGAAGCCTCAGGAAACTTACAGTCATGGTGAGGGCAAAGGGGAAGCAAGCACAAGTAACAATGACAGAGCAGGAGAGAGGGAGAGCAAAGGGGGAAGCGCTACACAGTACTTTTTAAAAAGCAGCTTTTAAACACCAGATCTCATGAGCACTTTTAAAATAGCACTTTAAAAGCAACCCGATTTCATAAGAATTTATTTACTGTCACAAGAACAGCAACAGAGAAGTCTGCCGCCTGAATTCAGTCAACATCTATCAGGCCACTCCTCCAATACACGGAGATTAAAATTCGACATGAAATTTGGGTAGAGACACAGAGCCAAACCATATCAACCTGCAGTGTAAATTCTACTCAGTAGAACTACTTAAATTGAGAATGAATAACAGTGGTTTATTAAAGAGCAACTGCAAAAAATTATCAGCTACCTTAACAGTGATAAAGAACATATTACTTGCAAGACACTTTATAACTAACCATGATTTGCAGATTGTTGTTTGGTTCATTGATTTCTCACTGTTCACCATCTATCGATATCTATCCATCCTTTTCTACCTCCTAAGGAAGAACACAGAACCACAGATTTCCCTTTTATACGGATGTCTAAATATTCAGCCCATTATATTCAACTTTAACAAAATAACTGAACTAATATTGATTTGTTATCTTTTAAATGTATCTTAATCTTTATATCCATCCATTTTAGAGAATTATGAAACATTGATATATAAATATGATATCTTATCAATGGGTACATTCAAATAAATATTAGATGCATAACGGGAATATATTGTAACTTCTAGCTCACTGCAATGCCACTTAAAAGCAAAATATATCATTTCAAGAAGATAATGTAGTTACCAGGAATAAACACTTGCTAATTAGGCCTTGAACCTGAAGGATATTTAGAAGTGAATGATAAAAAATATTTGTTATTTCTACCTGCTTCTATTACATAGTCACTAACACTGGATAAATGACTTTTTATGAACATAATGTTTGGTGACCCAGAATCAAAAAATTATTGTGCTATACTGACATGGCATTTTTAGGAATTTGAAGGTTCAAATAACCTATATAAAGCTACAGTGTTGAAGTCCAAGTCTATCCACAACCATCTTATTCAATCTGCAACTTATAGTGGAATTATTAAGGAACCGTGATTCACATAGAATTGCATAGCAATCAATAGCAAATTTAATAAAAATCTGGATTTCCTTCTGCAAGTACTCAAAAGTGTGTTTTAGAGCAAAAAGATGCTGTTTATAGAATAAATAGAGATAAGAATATCAGGGTTACGACAAGTGAGTTTACAGTTTTTTTTTCTCTTTTAATTTGTAAGGAAATGTTTTCAATTTATTTACATAATCAATGTGATATAAATGAATAGTGCTGGTATCTTAATATCTTTCTGAAAATAAAAGTTTTGAAAGGAATATAGTAGGTAGTTAAGAAGAATTTCAGCTAAATACAATTGTTTCAATCTGGCCTCTAAGAAGTACTTGTTTATTTTACATAACTAGTTGGCTCACCTGGTAAAAAGAAGGAGTGAACATTTTAAGGTAACTGTTTCAAAAACAATGACAAAAGGATTGCAGTTTCAAATACAAAGATATACAATAGGACTATATAATTACTTGGGTGGAGGTGACAATTTTTAAAAATTCTCCAATATAGTCATAGCACACAATTTTTTTTTTTTTTGCAGATGTTTAAAAAGTTAGAGTAGCTATTCTCGCTCATCTCACAATTATTCTACAAAAGCATTGTCATAATTTAAATAATTCATGGTGAATAAGACTGAAAAAACTGTTTTAGTAAGATAAAACTCATCCATATGGAAAATTTTTCTTTACATAAATAGTATTTTTCTTAAGTACTAAATGTATCTGACTTAGAGAAGTGCCAAGCGATTAGCATTAATGAAGTACTTTTACTTTAATACTTTTAATAGCATGTGATTTAATTACATTTTTCTTGAAGTTTATAATTAGAGCTTGTATGTGCTCTGGCTTTATGTCCTTATGATTGTGTATGCTCTTATATTCTACCTGTGATTATATCCAGGAAGCTGTTAGGATAATTCAGAGAGAATTCATTAGGGCATGAACTAACTTGAAGGCATTAGACATAAAGAAAGAAGAAATAATTGAGAGCTCTATTGAAAGAGATAATAGGGCTTACATTTAGAACACGATCTAGCAGGATAAATTCAGAATATAAAGCCATTGAAAGATAGGTGAATGTCATCAACTTCATGGGAAAGATAGTTTAAAGAAAAAGATAAATTATATTTTAATATGTTGATTTTTTAGGTAATAGTATGTTACCTACTCAGATAACTACCATGTGAATGGTACATGACTGGGATGGTGGAAAAATATGGAATAAATTTGCATAGGAAGTCGTAATAGGCACTGAATTCAAACTGACTATCACACTAAGCAGAGGTGAGGAAAATTAAGAGAGTAGGAAAAGTAGCCATTATACTTCAGAATGAGATACAAACTGTACAAAGTAATCAAGAACAGTAAGGAAGGAGATTTTGATTCACTAACAATTGGTCACTAGTGTCCAAAGCTATAAATAATTTAAGGACCTGAAGAAATAAAAATATTTTTCTTTTGTTTCAGTGATATGCTGCAACTCTTAATTAGGAAAGAACTAGTGTCAATGCAGTTGAGCACTTGCACTATACAGTTTTAAAGATGATTACTTACAAAGGAAAGTAAGATAGACAATGGGATTTCAAGTATTATTTCAAAATGGAAGCACAGATATTTAATAAAATAATGAGAAAACAAATCTCATCTATGACATTCATGAATATTTCTACAAAAAATTTTATCACAGAAATATTTTATTTGGTAGTTATTAGATATACATTTTGTTTAAATCTATCACACATGTCTCCTTTACTACATTTTTTTTTTTTTTTTTTTTGAGACGGAGTTTTGCTCTGTCACCCGGGCTGGAGTGCAGTGGCGTGATCTCAGTTCACTGCATCCTCCGCCTCCCAGGTTTAAGAAATTCTCTGCCTCAGCCTCCCGAGTAGCTGCGATTACAGGCACCCACCACCACGCCCAGCTAAATTTTTTTTTTCCCTGTATTTTTAGAAGAGATGGGGTTTCACCATCTTGGCCAGGCTGATCTTGAACTCCTGACCTCGTGATCCACCCGCCTCGGCTTTGAAAAGTGATGGGATTACAGGCGTGAGCCACCACACCCGGCCTCTACTATATTTCTAACATAGCTAAAATGAAATTTCTAGCTGGACCTGTAATCCCAGCACTTTGGGAGGCCGAAGTTGGGAGAAAACTTGAGTCAGAAATTCAAGAGCAGCCTGAACAATATGGTGAAACCCCATCTCTACTAAAAATACAAAAGTTAGCCAGGTGTGGTGGCTGATTCCTGTAATCCCAGCTACTCAGGAGGCTGAGGCAGGTGAATAGCTTGAACTCAGGAGACAGAGGTTGCAGTGAGCCGAGATCCTACTACCGCACTCCAGTCTGGGCGACAGAGCAAGACTCCATATCAAAACAAAGAAAAAAATTCTCTTCTTCCATGTCTTGTGTGTGTGTAATTTGGCTACTGCTAGGCAAAGCAGAGTGAATGACTGAAATTCAGTTAGTTAAGTGGTAGCATGAATTGTTTTAACATTTTTAACATATGTTGAATTGTATATAAACATATAGAGAATGTGAGACAAAGGCTATTAGGAAACTAAAGTGGGGAAATAATTACAATAGTGCTTCTCATTCATACTATATATTGTCACTCATCACATTTGGCTTATATTGCTAGTTATTTTTCCTGGGTATATGTCTTATTCCTCCATTACAATAATAATAAGCATAAAATGATAATCTACTTGAAAGAGCAAGGACGGTCATATGTATTCTTGCTTTGAATGCAAGAACAGTGATGATTGGAAACACCGATTTTGGAGCAAGACAAACTGGGCTCATATTTCATGACTCTATCACCATTGGGCTTTACAATTTAAGGAAAATTTTATTCTGTTGATGCTTCTGTTTCTTTAGCTCTAAAAAATTGAAAGGGTTCATCCCCTGTAACATTGGTATTGGAATTAAATGAATTTATTATGTTAACTACTTCAAACAGCTTGGTATACAATAAGAGATACATAGATAATAGTTTTTAACACACCTATAATACTCTTTGAGATAAAAGAATGATGAAGAGAGAAAGGCTGTTACTTAAACCAAGGGGAAATTGTAATGGTTTATTAAGAAAGAAAGACAATGAATCACTATAACATCACAGTTAAGATCAATGCTCTGCAAATGTAAGTTCTTGACCAAGATGCCAGGATTTTGAATGCCTCCAAAATTCATCTTCTTAATATGTAAGATGGTGAGAATCATAATGTCAAGATTATAAGTTTACTCTGACATATAAATATGAGTGTGTGTGTTTTGTGTATAACTTAGCACTGTGCTTGGTGCACTGAAAGCATGCATGTAGCAAATATAAGCTATTATCAATATTCAGTAAATTATATTTTAGCATCAGGATTATTGGATTATGGCTTTATCATTATTTAAGGGACCCATAGTTTACCTAATTGTGTATCAAGCTGCAACATTACTCTCAATATGTCTATATTAACCTCTGGGATATATACAATATAATTTAAAGAAGAAAGTACAAAAATTGGCTCTTTGAATTTCCAAGTACATAAAAAGTTATTTAACTCATCATGAATATGTAAGACAAATATCTCAAGTACTAAATGCATGATAAAGTTAAAAACACACATAACTTGAAAAACTATCATTATTCATAGATTAAATGTAACTTAGCATATGAGAATTTAATTTACTGAATTATTAAAATTGAATTTAAATTAAACCATTTACATGTATTCACTTCTGAGAAAAATAAAAAAATGATGAATTCTCAAACTATTAACCTAAAGAGGGGATGTAGTAGAACTCATTTTATAAATGCATTATCTTGGGGCAGTTCCAAATAGGAAGATGGCCAAATAGGAACAGCTCCAGCTTCTAGCTCCCAGTGTGAATGACAGAGAAGATAGGTGATTTCTGCATTTCCAGTGAGGTACTGGGTTCATCTCACTGGGGCGTGTTGCACAGTGGGTGCAGGACAGTGGGTGCAGCCCACCGAGCAAGAGACAAAGCAGGATGAGGACAAGGCATTGTCTCACCCAGAAAGTGCAAGGGGGAAGGGAATTCCCTTTCCTAGCCAAGGAAAAGTGTGACATATAACACCTGAAATATCGGATCACTCCCACCCTAATACTGCACTTTACCAAGGGTCTTAGCAAATGGCATACCAGGAGATTATATCCCACTCCTGGCTTGGAGGGTCCCATGCCCACGGAGCCTCCCTCATTGTTAGCACAGCAGTCTGAGATCTAACTGCAAGTCAGCAGTGAGGCTTGGGGAGGGGCACCTGCTATTGTTGAGGCTTAAGTAGGTAAACAAAGCCAGCTGGAAGCTCGAACCGGTGGAGCCCACCACAGCTCAAGGAGACTTGCCTGACTCTGGAGACTCCACCTCTGGGGACAGGGAATAGCCAAACAAGGCAGCGGAAACCTCTGCAGATTTAAATGTCCCTGTATGACAGCTTTGAAGAGAGTAGTGGTTCTCCCAGCATGGAGTTTGAGATCTGAGAATGGTCAGACTGCTTGCTCAAGTGGGTCCCTGACCCCCAAGTAGCCTAACTGGGTGACACCCCTGACTAGGGGCGGACTGACACCTCACCCCTCACATGGCTGGGTACCCCTCTGACACGAAGCTTCCAGAGGAACAATCAGACAGCAACATTTGCTGTTCAGCAATATTCACTCTTCTGCAGCCTCTGCTGCTGACACCCAGGTAAACAGGATCTGGATTGGACCTTGTGCAAACTCCAACAGACCTGCAGCTGAGGGTCCTAACTGTTAGAAGGAAAACTAACAAACAGAAAGGACATCCACACCAAAACCCCATTTGTACCTCACCATTATCAAAGACCAAAGGTAGATAAAACCACAAATAAGTGGAAAAAGCAGTGCAAAAAGCTGAAAATTCTAAAAGTCAGAGCTCCTCTCCCCCTCCAAAGGAATTCTGCTCCACGCCAGTAAAAGAACAAAGCTGGATGGAGGATGAATTTGACGAGTTGAGAGAAGAAGGCTTTAGATGATCAAACTTCTCCGAGCTAAAGGAGGAAGTTAGAACCCATTACAAAAAAGCTAAAATCCTTGAAAAAAAGATTTGACAAACAGCAAACTAGAATAACCAATGTACAGAAGTCCTTAAATGACCTGACAGAGCTGAAAACCATGATATGAGAACTACGTGACAAATGCACAAGCTTCAGTAACTGACTCGATCAACTGGAAGAAAGGGTATCAGTGACTGAAGATGAATTGAATGAAATGAAGTGAGAAGAGAAGTGTAGAGGAAAAGGAGTAAAAAGAAATGAACACAGCCTCCAAAAATTTGAGACTATGTGAAAAGATCAAATCTACATCTGATTGGTGTACCTGAAATTGATGAGGAGAATGGAACCAAGTTGGAAAACACTCTGCAGGATATTATCCAGGAGAACTTCCCCAACCTAGCAAGGCAGGCCAACATTCAAATTCAGGAAATACAGAGAATGCCACAAAGATACTCCTTGAGAAGAGCAACTCCAAGACACATAATTGTCAGATTCAACAAAGTGGAAATGAAGGAAAAAATGTTAAGGGCAGCCAGAGAGAAAAGTCGGGTTACCTACAAAGGGAAGCCCATCAGACCTCTCAGCAGAAACTCTACAAGCCAGAAGAGAGTAGGGAACAATATTCAACATTCTTAAAGGAAAGAATTCTCAACCCAGAATTTCATATCCGGGAAATCCAAGTTTCATAAATGAAGGAGAAATAAAATCCTTTACAGACAAGCAAATGCTGAGAGATTTTGTCACCACCAGGCCTGCCCTACAAGAGACTCCGAAGGAAGCACTAAACATGGAAAGGAAAAACCAGTACCAGCCAATGCAAAAACATGACAAAATGTAAAGACCATCAATGCTAGGAAGAAACTGCATCAACTAATGAGCAAAATAACCAGCTAACATCATAATGACAGGATCAAGTTCACATAGCAATATTATCCTTAAATGTAAATGGGCTAAATGCTCCAATTAAAAGACACAGACTGACAAATTGGATAAAAAGTCAAGACCCATCAGTTTGCTGTATTCAGGAGACCCATCTCATGTGCAGAGAAACACATTGGACCAAAATAAAGGGATGGAGGAAAATCTACCAAGCAAATGGAAAACAAAAAAAAAGGCAGAGGTTGCAATGCTAGTCTCTGCTAAAACAGACTTTAAATCAACAAATATCAAAAGAGACAAGTCCGTTAGATAATGGTAAAGGGATCAATTCAACAAGAAGAGCTAACTGTCCTAAATATACATGCACCCAATACAGGAGCACCCAGATTCATAAAGCAAGTCCTTAGAGACTTACGAAGAGACTTAGACTCCCACACAATAAAAATGGGAGAATTTAACACCCCACTGTCAACATTAGACAGATCAATGAGACAGAAAGTTAACAAGGATATTCAGGAAGTAAACTCAGCTCTGCACCAACTGGACCTAATAGACATCTGCAGAACTCTCCACCCCAAATCAACAGAATATACATTCTTCACAGCACTACACCACACTTATTCCAAAATTGTCCAAATAGTTGGAAGTAAAGCACTCCTCAGCAAATGTAAAAGAACAGAAATTTTAACAAACTGTCTCTCAGACCACAGTGCAATCAAACTAGAACTCAGGATTAAGAGACTCAATCAAAACTGCTCAACTACATGGAAACTGAACAACCTGCTCCTAAATGACTACTGAGTACATAACAAAATTAAGGCAGAAATAAGGATGTTTTTTTCAAACCAATGAGAACAAAGATACAACATACCAGAATCTCTAGGACACATTTAAAGCAGTGTGGGGGGAAAATTTATAGCACTAAATGCACCACAAGAGACAGCAAGAAAGATCTAAAATTGACATCCTAACATCACAATTGAAAGAATTAGAGAAGAAAGAGCAAACACATTCAAAAGCTAGCAGAAGGCAAGAAATAACTAAGATCAGAGCAGAACTGAAGGAGATAGAGACACAAATAAACCCTTCAAAAAATGAATGAATCCAGGAGCTGGTTTTTGAAAAGATCAACAAAATTGATAGTCCACTAGCAGGACTAATAAGAAAAGAGAGAAGAATCAAACAGACATAATAGAAAATGATAAAGGGGATATCACCACCGACCCCACAGAAATACAAACTAACATCAGAGAATACTACAAACACCTCTACGCAAATAAACTAGAAAACCTAGAAGAAATAGATAAATTCCATTGACTGGTTCAACATATGGAAATCAATAAACATAATCCAGCATATAAACAGAACCAAAGACAAAAACCACATGATTATCTCAATAGATGCAGAAAAGGCCTTTGACAAAATTCAACAGCCCTTCATGATAAAAACTCTCAATAAATTCGGTATTGATGGAAAATATCTCAAAATAAAAAGAGCTATTTATGACAGACCCACAGCCAATATCATATTGAATGGTCAAAAACTGGAAGCATTCCCCTTGAAAACTGGCACAAGACAGGGATGCACTCTTTCACCATTCCTATTCAACACAGAGTTGGAAGTTCTGGCCAGGACAATCAGGCAAGAGAAAGAAATAAAGCGTATTCACTTAGGAAAAGAGGAAGTCACATTGTCCCTGTTTGCAGATGACATGGTTCTATATTTAGAAAACCCCATTGTCTCAGCCCAAAATCTCCTTAAGCTGATAAGAAACTTCAGCAAAGTCTCAGGATACAAAATCAATGTGCAAAAATCACAAGCATTCTTATACACCAGTAACAGACAAACAGAGAGCCAAATCATGAATGAACTCCCACTCACAATAGCGTCAAAGAGAATAAAATACCTAGGAATCCAACTTACAAGGGATGTGAAGGACCTCTTCAAGGATAACTGCAAACCACTGCTCAATGAAATAAAAGAGGACACAAACAAATGGAAGAACATTCTATGCTCATGGATAGGAAGAATCAATATCATGAAAATGGCCATATTGCCCAAGATAATTTATAGATTCAATGCCATTCCCATCAAGCTACCAATGACTTTCTTCACAGAATGGGAAAAAACTACTTTAAAGTTCATATGGAACCAAAAAAGAGCACTCATTGCCAAGACAATCCTAAGCCAAAAGAACAAAGCTGGAGGCATCATGCTACCTGAGTTCAAACTATACTACAAGGTTATAGTAACCAAAACAGCATGATACTGATACCAAAACAGAGATATAGACCAATGGAACAGAACAGAGCCGTCAGAAATAATACCACACATCTACAACCATCTGATCTTTGACAAACTTGACAAAAACAGAAAATGGGGAAAGGATTCCTTATTTAATAAATGGTACTGGGAAACTAGTTAGCCATAAGTAGAAAGCTGAAATTGGATCCCTTCCTTACACCTTAACCAAAAAGTAATTCAAGATGGATTAGAGACTTAAATGTTAGACCTAAAACCATAAAAAAAAAGCCCTACAAGAAAACCTAGGCAATACCATTCAGGATATAGGCATGGGCAAGGACTTCATGTCTAAAACACCAAAAGCAATGGCAACAAAGGCCAAAATTGACAAATGGGATCTCATTAAACTAAAGAGCTTCTGCACAGCAAAAGAAACCTACTATCAGAGTGACCAGGCAACCTACAGAATGGGGGTAAATATTTGCAATCTACTTATCTGACAAAGGGCTAATATCCAGAACCTACAAAGGACTCAAACAAATTTACAAGAAAAAACAACCCCATCAAAAGTGGGCAAAGGGTATGAACAAACACATGAAAAAATGTTCATCATCATTAGGCATCAGAGAAATGCAAATCAAAACTACAATGAGATACCATCTCACACGAGTTAGAATTGCAATCATTCAAAAGTCAGGAAACAACAGGTGCTGGAGAGGATGTGGAGAAATAGGAACACTTTTACACTATTGATGGGACTGTGAACTAGTTCAACCAATGTGGAAGGCAGTGTGGTGATTCCTCAAGGATCTACAACTAGAAATACCATATGACCCAACCATCCCATTACTGGGGATATACCCAAAGGATTATAAATCATGCTGCTATAAAGACACATGCACACATATGTTTATTGTGGCACTATTCACAATAGCAAAGGCTTGGAACCAACCTAAACGTCCATCAAAGACAGACTGGATTAAGAAAATGTGGCATATATATATCATGGAATACTATGCAGCCATAAAAAAGGATGAGTTAATGTCCTTTGTAGGGACATGGATGCAACTGGAAACCATCATTCTGAGCAAACCATCACAAGGACAGAAAACCAAACACCACTTGTTCTCACTCATAGGTGGGAATTGAATAATGAGAACACTTGGACACAGGAAGGGGAACATCACACACCAGGGCCTGTTGTGGGGTTGGGGGGAGTGGGGAGGATAGCATCAGGAGATATACCTAATGTAAATGACGAGTTAATGGGTGCAGCACACCAACATGGCACATGTATACACATGTAACAAACCTGCACGTTGTGCACATGTACCCTAGAATATAACGTATAATAAAAATAAATAAGTAAATGCATTATCTTGTTTTAAATCAATGTAAAGCATTTTGGTTAAAAAGAATCATTTTTCCTAACTTCTTTAATTTTAACATAACTGCATATGTATTTTTCTAAATAACTCAGACAAGGCACATTAATTTTGGCAATGAAACAAAAAGTGTTTATGATACAACAGCTGGCTTGAAATCTAAATATAATCAAGGTAAATGAACATATTGTGTTACAGTTTCATATTCAAATTGCTTTTCTAGATTTTATATTCTGCTCTTAATTGGTGCTTGCTATAATGAATATTGATTATCTACAATATTGTAAGGCACCCAATAATTTCTGACATAACTTGTGAGGGGAAAATGTCCTGCATGACACATCAAAGTTACACACTACAATGTACAAAGAGAAGTATGTTCAGATTGAGGACAATTCTCTTACACAAAGTAGCAAATCAATTTTTAAGTGTTTATCCTTGCAAGCAAAATTTACTTCATCTTTTTCAAAGTGTCTTGCAATTATCAAAAAAAATAAAATAAAAAAGCCATTTTGAAAGGATAGGAAAGGAAATCTATGCAGGTATATTTTGTATCTTATTTTTTCTCTGTATTTTAATTCATATTACAATATACAGATTATGTATATATGTAGAAACTCATAAAATACATTATACATATAAGTGTGTGCAGTTATTCATATATATGTATGTATGTGTATGTATGCATATACATATGTCTGTGTCTTTGTGCGTGTATCTATATATATATACACAGAGAGATCCTTTCATCTGTGAAACTCAGAATTTATTTCCTTTTCCTTTAATAAAGAAAGATGTTTAGTGAAATAAGCAATACCTTAATATGCAGGTCAGGAAATTGCCAATATCAAGAATAATTATTTACTATAATGTGATTCCTTGGGATTAGTCTTTGAAACTCCCAGATTTCAATATCCAAAACATTGCAAAGAAAACTTTTCAAAGGCAGCAAAAGTATTAAAAAAAGAAATGACCCAGAAAATAACTCACGCTGCTGTGAAACATTCTGAGTCTATTTCCTCCGCATGTAATACCTATTCAGAGAGAGAAATAACTTTTTTATATGGGAGTATAGTGTGTATTTTGCCTTCTAGGTCACTGTAGGACCATTTTATTTTTTTCCTGCCAAACATCAATCTTTCTTTTATAAATAGTATCATAACATAAGCCATCTGGGGAATGGCACTGTATATAACCCCCCAGTGGTTTTGGTTATGGAAGAGACAGAGGAAATCTCATCCTGATGAGAAGAAATCTCAAATCTCATCCTGTCTCTGAAGAAATTGGCGCTTAAACTTAGATATTCAGAGTGGGATGAACTAGCTAATAAACCAGAGTGCCTGTTCCACATTGCCTTGTCATTGCTTTCTCAGATATTTAAATGAATATCTATAGGCTATGAAAATTAAGAAAAAAAGTCCCTTTATTTTAGTGTGATATTATTATCTTTCACATGACAATTGAATAACTAAACATTTTCTTGTATGAAAAGCATGACTTAAAGTCTATTTTTTTAACTATTTTTTTAGTAGTTCAGACACTCAGAATTTGCAGTGACTTGCTGTCTTGTTCAAACACAGTGTCATGCTTTAGAGGCTGAGAACAAGAAAGAAAAAAAGTGCAGTACGAATCTCATGAAAATGGTTTGAGAAAGTTATGGCGAAAGGTGAGAATCCCAAATGTTTGGACTACTGAAAACAATAGTTGCTCATCAACTAGATTAAGTGGGTCACTTCTTGGGTTTGCTGGGGTTTCAATTCAGTGTAAGAAATGAATCTTCATAAAATTAGGTGCCACTTATCAACTGATTATGGAACAATAATTAGTCATTTGATTTCATCTTTATTGTTGCAAACATCTTGTAATATAGTTATCATTCCCATGTTAAAAGAGATTAAATAAGTTTACATGAGTAAGTCATAACTCTAGATTTGAATCTAGATCTGATAGAAAATCAGGTGCACCTTTAGTCATAGCACTTAGTTTCCTAATCTTGCATTCCTGAGACAAGTGTAAATGTCACATAAAATAACAAAATTATGCTAGAAAAGATAAAAACAAAAAAATGTGTTTAGATACTTAGGGTCTTACATTTCTTGGTAATTGTGACAGATTAGCTCCTGAATATAAGTGACATGTGAGTAATATATGTAACTATGCTGTACCTGAAAAACTGCTGATAACAAAGTAGATAAAAAGTGATCCTGGTCATGCTGAGTGCTTTTAGGATAAGTCACACACACACAAAAATGATCTTAAGCTATAATAAAGATAATGTTCGGTAGGGACTGAAAAATCAGAGTCTCTAATTTCTATGATGTTTATTACAAGATAGGGTCCAACCAAGAAAAACAATCCATATTTTTGTTATATTCACCAGCTAATTGCTAATAAAATCTGGCTGAAAATGCAAAACAATGTTACTTTAACTTAAAAAAAAAAAGAAAAAGAAAACAAAAAACTTTTTCTTTTTTTTTTTTTTTTTGCTGGAGAAGGAAATTTGTATAAGACATCTGTCAAAATGAGTTTGTCAAATAATATATTAAATACAACAGACTGCATCTGACATTCATTTCTGTTAGTGTCAAAAAAATAATGAACTTGGTTTGATTCAACTCTTTTATAAAGAGTAATGCCTATTATATCTACCATATCAAATCTTATGTTTTATACACTAAATGAGTTTCATTAAGCATCTTATCAGTTTCACAGATGGATGGCAAATTATTATTCTGTAAAATTTTCTGAACATCATCTAAATATGCAGATATTTCCTACCATCTAAATTAAAGTGTGTAATATTTTATTGGTGTGCAGTTGGTATTCTAAACATCTATTTATGTAGAATTTAGAGAATACTTGGTCAATTATTAAATTATTATTAAACAGTATTTCTCTGGCTAGTTTATGTTCACTTTAATGTAATTGTAATTGGGAATTGGTATGTCAGGGTTTTAGATAACACTTATTTTGACTTATAGCTATGTTCTCCTGAACATGTTTGCACATTATTTGTCAGATACCATTCAAACTGCTTTATATAATGTCTTATTTAATCATAACTTACATACAGTAAAATATTTGCTTTTCCTTGACAATTTGCTGCATTTTCTCATATATATCCCTAGTTAAATTATTGTGCATGTGTACACTCCAATAAACACTACTGGGATCAATATATTGTAGTTTCTATGACAAGCAGAAGTTTTTTTCTTTTAATAACTTCAGAGCCAATATGACACTCCAGTATGTAACACTATTCTGTCATTGCCATAAATTAGTTTTGTCCGTTCTCGAATTTCATACAAATAAAATCACAAAATATATATTACCATGTATCTTGATTCTTTTGCTCGACATAGAGACTTTAAGATTCATTTATGCTTTGTGTATCTGTAGCTCTTTGATTTCATGAAAGTTTAGAGAGACCATAATTTGTTTCCTACATTCTTACTGAAGAATACTTGGATAATTTTCTATTTTATGTATCAGGAATCAAGCTGCTATGAATATTCTTTGGATGGACTTATACACTCCATTTCTTGTGTGCCCATATCATGCATATTGTGTTAATAATTACTGGGTCATGGGATAGGCCACTGCTTAGCTCTAGTGAATACTGTCAAAATTTTTCAAAGTATTTGAACAAAGTGACAGCTCCATTCATTAATGTATAAGAACTCCATTTACCCAAATGTTTGTCAACATTTATTATTACTCTACAATCATTATTTCAGTAAAAATTTCTCAGAAGTGTTAAAATCATTTATTGCAAAAAAAAAAAAAAAAAAGGAAAGAAACTGATGCTCTGAGATATAAAGAGAGCTAATAGGAATAAGTTGTAAGGTTGAGATTTGAATATACTTTATGTAAAACACAACTCTTGAACATAAAGCTATAGAAGTTCTGTTCACCTCAAAACAAAATCAAGTTCTAGAGAGTGTAAATACAATCCCAGATTTTGTAGAATCTGTAACATTTTGTATCAGCTGGTCTAACTTTAGTCATAAAAACTTGCGGTTATTTAATTATCTCTTTATAGCAAGAAATGGTTTGATTTGCAGTATTTAAATAGCAAATGATAAAAGATGTAGAGAAGGATTTTAACTGGGCAGACAGATTGTTGAACATACATTTAAAAAAATCTTTACATGATCTGAAATATTTAGGTAATTAAATGGTTGACTTGAAATTCCAAGGGAGCAAAAGCAGATGAAAATTCCTATTGTCAATTTTCTTTAGATTTGCACGATCTAGGCAAATAAATGCTAAATTTGGAAGGCAATAGTAAAATTGTTTTTTACAACTAGCTAATTCAGTCAAAATATGTAATCCTTTTTGAGGTGAACAGAATTGGAGTGCCCTTGTTGCTCATCCATGCTCCTTGTGTAACCATGAAATACAGTAGGAGAGAGTATCAGAACAATACAATTATTTTTAAAGGTAATTTTTTGATGATCAATTTACCGCTGCAAAGGTAACCTACACTCTGTAATAATATGAAAAGCTCATCTCATATGAATAATTATTTTTCTCTTTTTAAATTTGTTTTAATTGTTGATTTTGATGAAATACCCCTGGTAAGTTCCATGTAACTGTTTCTAAAATTTTAGAAATTTGGGCCAACTTAAAAGTTCGTCAGGAAGCAAATGGTTGAATGTAATGTGGTACAACAATTCTGGGGAAATATTAACATTGAAATAATAAGAAATTAGTTTACATATATTATATATATACACATATCTAAAAATAAGAGAAAATAGCAAAAGCTATTGAGATTTTTAAGAAAGTGAGAATTTAAAGGACCATAACTTTATTTATTTTTTTTAAAGGATACTATAAAAGTTTGGAAATTGTCTTATGGAAACTAATATAACTGGAAAAATGATTGTTTTCGATTAGCTGTGCAAAATGGAAAAACGCTTATAGGCTACTTAAGCACATTAACAAAAATAGTATCTTTACTCCAGTAGAGAAGCAGTAAGGGTCTGTTAAATGACAAAACATATTTAAAGTGAATATGATTGCATTATTTTCTGTCTTTAACAAAATACATTTGCCACTCTTAAGTTGTTATTTTGAAATTTAATGCCAGAAAAATAACTGATGATCAAAATAGAAATATATAAAATAATGATAATTAGAAATACATAACTCTAATGACTATTACTTTTGTTTGCATTCATTTGCCATCACAGATTATTGTCTTAAAAAAACAGAAAGCATGAGAAAATTATATAGAATTGGTAAAAGGAGTTCAATTCTAGAATAAATAAAAAATTATCTGTAACATAAACCTGATATAAAACGTGGACACTCTGGGTTGTCTCTTCCTAGAAAAACACCACACAGTGAGCAATTGCACATGTTTTAAACTGTTCCGCAGATTTTAAACTGTTCAGCTTGTTTTCATTCAGCAAATTAGCAAATTCTGTTGATTTTACCTTCTAGTTATAGCCCAAGTCCTGTAAATTTTCAGCTCCTCCAAAACTACCACCCTACACCTAGCCATTCCCACCTATTGGCTGGGCCATTGCCATAGCATCCAAATGGATCATTCTGCTTCTGCTCTTGACTGCCTGCAGAATATTTTCAATGCTAATATTAAAGTAGTCATTATAAAATATAATACATATTATGTGACTCTCCAGCTCTCAAATTCTGATGACTTTCCATGTGGAATTACCATATGTTTTTCTCCTCTGAAGACCAGAAAGTAAATATTTTAAACTTTGTGGCTCACATACAACCTCTCTCTGTTATATATTATTTTTCTTTGTTGTTGATGTTCATTAATGAACATTTAAAAATCTAAAAAACAAAAAAAGGAAATAAATAAAATATTGGCTCCTAGGTCACTTAAACCAGCCCATGAGCCAGCTTTGGCCTCAGAGCTGTAATTTGCTGAATCCTAAATCTAAGAGTGGGCCATGGTCAAAACCCTTGTGATCTGGTCTGTACCTGACAGCGACTCTCATGTCATCTTATAGGTGGTGTCCCTGTATTATCAGCCCTAAAGTTGTATTGACCCTCTCCTCTTTTCAACATGGCTTTCACACTTGATCGTCCCTCTGATCCTAACATTCTATCACCACATGTTCACAAGACACACACTTTCACCTTTTTAAAGTTTACATTCGAGTACAACTCCTAGGAGAGCTTGGTCTCATATATGCTACCTGAAATAACACTTTCAGTTGTCTATTAACTTGCTCTGGTATTTTTTTTTTTTTTTTTTTTTTTTTTTGAGACGGAGTCTCGCTCTGTCGCCCAGGCTGGAGTGCAGTGGCCGGATCTCAGCTCACTGCAAGCTCCGCCTCCCGGGTTCCCGTCATTCTCCTGCCTCAGCCTCCCGAGTAGCTGGGACTACAGGCGCCCGCCACCTCGCCCGGCTAGTTTTTTGTATTTTTTAGTAGAGACGGGGTTTCACCGTGTTAGCCAGGATGGTCTCGATCTCCTGACCTCGTGATCCGCCCGCCTCGGCCTCCCAAAGTGCTGGGATTACAGGCTTGAGCCACCGCGCCCGGCCGCTCTGGTATATTTTGAAAGCTCTTAATGAGATATTACATGTTTATGAATTTAACTCCTCTTTGTCACACCCCATTAGACTGAAAGTACTCTGTGTATATGAACATTGACTATCTTGTTCAATAGTTGTTATAAAAGAGGAATAGGTATAATAGGTTCTCAATAAATATTGATTAAATATAGAAAAAATAAGTGCATTCATTCATTAATTGTTGTAATGCTTAAAATGATTATGTTATTCATTCAATGTTGAAAATTACTTTTTATTTTTATTTTATTCCCACATTACACTGATATAGAGAATGACCTTCATAAGTCTTGCAAAATATAAGCTTGGTGAATTTAAATTTTACCAACTAAGTACTGAGGCATAAAACAATATCTGATGAGTCTAATTTGTTGAAGTACTACAATATCAGCAACTTATTTGAAAATTGTTCAGGAAAAAGTATACATATACATATGTACATATATATATACACACACACACACACACACACATACAGAGAGGAGAGTATTTGGTAAATTGTTAAAGGCTGGTAATTTTATGTAAATGTACGTGGTTGTGCATGGCACAAATCTAACATTTATAGATTTTTCTATAAATTTAAGTTTTTCCTAAATAAAAATTTTTAGAAAAATGTTTACTGGCAGCTGTGAAAGCAAACTACACTTTTGGTTGTCTTATATTAGTTGTCTGTTCAGCCAACTGATTGACTAATTTAAGGTTAAAACAAACACCTAATAGTTTGTCCAAACCAGTATACTTCTATGAGTGAAAGACAGTAGACAAACTATTAAAATTATTGGTTATATATGTATTGATTAATTATATCTGATTTTCTTATAGTGGTAAATCTTGAAATCTTCTTTTAGACTGTTTTAAACAGTTCAATTGTTTTTTTTTTTTTTAATATAAAGAACAACGTCCCATACATAAAGCGAAAACAGTTTTTTTTAAAATATTGCTCACCTAAAAATAAAAAAACATAGCAGAGCAGAATAATTAATAATTAGCCAGTGCATTTTCATATACTTTAACCCATTCTTTATTTATTTATCTGTATGACTAAAATCATTTGTATTGCATTTATTCAAACAATGTATTTTTTCAATATAATCTTATAAATTTTAATTGATTTACTAAAATAGGCTTCAGTCTTCTAACATTTGTTTTATGATTAGTAAAAAATGAAATTGTTGACCCTTGATGACTTTGCTCTGTAGATCATTTGTTTCTGATGGATAAAATCCTTTTGATAATTTCCAAGTCCCAAACAAATACTAATACATAGAGGATAAACTCAGTATTAGTTTTTTCAATTGAAATGCATAACTATTTCTATTTTTGTATTGAAATATGTAAATATTCAAATGTATAAATATTTCAATCCAAACAGTTTTACAGGTACTGTTCTTTTCCTCCATGCAGAGGGCCTCTTTATGATAAATATTTTCATATAACAAAATTCAATATGTATTACCTTCATTTGTGATTGTTTTGAATGTTTTGTCAGCCTTCGAGGCTGCAAAACTGAGAAAACCTGTCAAGTTTTTCTGTTCATGCACAGAAAACAAAACACTGTATCCAAATAAAAATAGAAGCCCTGTCAAATGATTCTTTCCACATGGCATTCTAAAGAAAACTTATAGAATTTGAAAATAAAATCTTACTCACTGACTTTTATTTTTAACTTGCTCACTCATATTTTTGTAGAGCCACACTGATATTTCTCTTCCTCCTAGCAATCTTTATTCTTGATAACTAAAACTTACTAGAAGCTTCAAAAGATTGCTTATTTGATGTTGCACTCATCAAAGTCTTTTGAAAAGATTCTGAGCTGATTTTTAATACAAAATTTAAGCAAATTTAAGAGGCCTAGTTTATAGAAAGTTTCAATAACATTTTGAGACATGCAACTTGATTTGCAAACTAGGTCATTAAAGCCTCAAATATTTCTAACATCTGATAAATGATGAGCTACAAATAGGCAAAGTGTATATCACCTACACATTTGTTTTGTCTCAAATCTTTAGTGTCTGGATATACAAATATATTTTAGGTTTATAAAACAGTTTATATTAAATTCGAAATACAATTTCAGTTTATTGGTTTCTTAATGTGACTAAACACTGTTTTCACTATGACCCTGTGCTTCAAAAAAAGTTGTAAACATTATCGCCACAAAAGCAAATTATTTTACCTTAAATAATGGATTACTTAACTGACTTTCTGTTTGAATTCATAATAATGTTGAATTTTTCACATCCAACTGAAAATGTTTACTTTGATTTCTGAATTGCATGAAATAATTAATCCATTACTAAAATTAGTTTAACTCATTTTCTGTTTGGCATTATTTGATAAAAGTGGGAATATTTGACAATTTTGAAATTCTTGTGTATTAATGGAACTGATATCCATGGCTTAACTTTGTGTGTATGTGCAATAAATCTTAGAATAAAAAAAGATCAAGTTTAATTTTGAGAAAAGTCATTTGATTTAAATAAACTATCATGCTTCTCAAATGCTGTGAAAATATACCCTCTACAGCTGTATGTGTTAAATATTTATTTTAGGGCACTGTCTTAATGTAGCTACCTATTTGTAAAATTGATGGTATTGCTTCTTGAACAAGTTTATCGTTTTCTTCCACTTTCCATGTGGCTAATGATAAGTATTATAAATGTCAACAGATATCGTGTACAAGTAACATATTATTCATCAACTTTCTTGAGAAATGGAAATTTATTTCTTAATTTTTATTATAAATGCTTTTTGGGAGAGTGAGACTGTTTATTTTTGCAGATGGAGTTTATGGCTTAAAAATAAATAAGCACTAAAATAGTAAATAATTGAACAGTATAGATTTTCACCAAACAATAAATGACAAGTCCTTTGTAGTGAGTCCTCACACCACTCTCTATATTCTCTATGGCAGTACTGCTGAGCCCATATTTCCTGTAGTTATTTCACATGCAACAAAACTACAATTGTCTCATTGTTCCACCAGCCTTACCCGCTACCTCCAGTGCTTTGTGCATTTTAAGCATTTCACTAGCTGAAGATGCATAAACCCACAACTAGCTGGAGGGCCAAGTTGAGGCCTTAGTTACCAGCTCTGAATACTTCTCCCACCACTACCTTTTACTCTGAAGGGTCACATGCACTATCTGTAAAATATTACCAAGAGTTATACGGCTGCAGGAAAGCATCAGAAAAAGACAGGTAAACCTGATAGCTTTCTTGACCATGTGTTAAAGTATGAATGCTGTTCTCAGTCCATTTATATTTTCACAGCTAGAAGTACAAAGTGAGGATTACCAAAATAACCCTAACCTTTTGAGATGTAATTCTTAATAATAATTTTTAATGGAAAAGTCTGAGACAAAGGCTAACAGAAGTGATGCAAGGAATATAGGGATAAACTAGTACTGTTCAGGACAAACAAAACATGTGGTCATCCCACATACAGTATTACCAATAATGTCTTAACCAAATTACATTCTGCTGGAGGCATTCATTGATAGCATAAATCATTTTTTTCAATTAGAAAAAAATAGGTTTTAATGTTATTACCCCTTCCTTTCCTCTGAAAAAAAAAAAAAACAATGTAAGCAGTTTTAATTTTAGAGTTTAATTTTTTTTTCTTGTTTTTGGTTATTTAATTTTATGTTGAGACAGGGTCTGAAAATGTTTCCCATGCTAGTCTTGAACTCCTGGGCTCAAGCAGTCCTCCTGTATAGCTAAGATTACAGGTGTGCATCACGAAAACCAGCTTGTTTTGAGTTAATTTATTGGGTGTATAGAACATTTTCTTAAAAGCCACATCATGTACCTATTTGAAGAATAGTTCTGGAACTTATCTCAGATTTTTTATTTCATCAATGATACTTTACAATATGTATCAAGATGTGGAAATAGCTACTATGTTTTTTATATCAGGACATACTCTTAATCATGGTGATATTATTATTCCTTAAAATACTTGACAATATTTCTAAAATGGGACAATCATAAGGACAAATGGTATAATGCAAAATATGTGATACTGAGAAGTAAGTTCAAATTCTATTTCTAAAACTGAATAGATTTTGACATAAGTAACAACTTTTTCAAAATCCACTGCTTCCTCTGTACAATAATAATACAAATACATACCATATATATATATATATCATAATATATTTGGGCACCAGATGAGAATATAGATGTGAAGCCATATGGAAGGAGTCCGTATTTAGAGCAAGCAAGGGTACTGCTATATGTTTCTACCTGGACTGCACAGTTTCTGCCCACCTGGATTGGATACAGACCACTGACTCACTTTGCTTTCAAAATTACAAAAATTTAAATGTCCTTCAATTTCTTTCTCACTTTCTTGTCTGCTTTGTCACAAGGTCTTGCTAAATGATTTCCTAACTTGACTGAACACAAGTCATTTCTCCGAACTAAAAGTACATCATTCCTTCCTCCCAATGAAATCCCATAGTTTTCCTTCTGATTTCTTTCCATAGACTTTGTGCTGCTATGCATTAAAACAGTAGTCATGGTAATGATGTCATTTAACACTTGCATCATGCATACTATCTGCTCTTATGTATTACTTACTATTTGATAGGCACTGGTCTAGGTAATTTGCAAATACCAATTCATTTACTCTAACAACATAGACCACAATATGCTTTATAGATCTGTTTATAGTTGAGGAAAGTAAGGATTGATAGGTAAAGTAACCTGTCCAAGTTGACAGCGATCGGTGACAAAGCCAAGACTTAATTCCACGTAGATTGATTTTAGAGTTTGTGTTATTAACCACTGTGATATGTTGTATTCATGAGCAAGTGCAAGTGTGTGTGTGCATAACATATGTGTGTGTTTAGGTGGTAAGAGAAAGTCTGTGTATTAATGGTAAATACAGAAAAGTAGAAGAGTAATTTTACACGTTGAAGTCAGGTTTAATTTTTTGTAGTTATTTTTATTCACTTGTTATTGGTGTCCTTTTGATTTTGTTTCCAAATATCTAAAGATAAAATATCTCACATGGCACAGTTACTAACTTTCCATACCTCCCTGAAGCCTGCATGTAAAATAAGTATCCTCATGCTAGAAAACCTCAGAATGCCAAGAATTTTGTTTTATCCCAGATTCTATTATATAATACTAAGTTCTCTTTTATTATGTTTGCTGAGAACAAGACACAGTTCATCATGCTGAAACCCTGGATCTTCTCCTCAATCACCAAAACTTCTGGGGAGGGACAATCTTGATAAAGAGAATTAGATTATAGAGATTTGAGTCTAGTGAAGTGTGGGGGATAAATCGATAACATTAATAAAAGAGTATTCCCCAAATTTTCTTCTGAGACATCTTAATATTTTAAATTTACAAATTCCTACTTAAATAACTCTGTATTAAAAATTATTTTAGTTCACAAGAACAAGGCTTTAAAGGAATATTCAGCTTTTAAAAATCAGAAAATCATTGTTAATCTACATCTCACTAGCCTCTTTTTAGTTTAATATAGAAGTGCATATAATATAAACATTTATACACAAAATGATTTTGAATTGGTGTAGGGTCCTCCAATGTTAGCCTTCTTTTATAAACAGTTCAAGATCTTCAAAAATGTTGATACTCTTAGAAAATTATTGTCAATAAATTTAAAATAGTCCTTAAAAACTAATGAAACTGATGAGTGAGGAAGATCCTTTAAATATCTACTTGAGTGCAAATGATGTACTACCTGGCATAATTATGGATCAAGGTGCCAATTTGTCCTAATGGGAAAACTTAGACCCAATGTATCATCATAATAGAAATAAACATTAATTAGTATATTTTAACAGAAGAATTTCTAATTTTAGTAGAACTCATTACTTTGGAAACCCATTTGTTTAATGATCATAAGCAAAAGAGTATGGTTAACCCAATACTTAAAACTTTTTCACTTAAAAAAAGGCAAGATAATAATTATAATATGCTTGCTAAAGCCCAAAGCCTAAAGCCCGCAGAATTATAAATCACAGAATGTCAGACTTTATTTATTCATTTTCCCAGCATGACTTTTACTTGCTTGATTCTTGCTACCTGAAGTGATTTTTCCCTCAGACTTCTATTCTCTTCACATATTTTAGGCCTTGTTTTAAATATCACCTTGCCAGAACTACTACTCTTTTCCACACTATCTAAAGTAAGTCCCAATTCCTAATCATTTAGGTCTCTGACATAGCCCCTGGGATAATCTGTTCAAAGTCAATACCTTTTAGTATAAAAAAGTATGTTTTTTCTCTGAGTTTTCCCCCTCTAGGATCATAAGAGCCAAGGTATTTTTGTTCCAACTGGACTAAAATAAAATAAACATAGAACAGAAAGAGTGCCATATAAGTGTTAACACAAAGCAAACACTTGTAGAAAGGTACCTGGAAGTGTTGGACAGGGTCATCTGCAACTGAAATGTGAGTTTTGTTTTCCCCAAAATGACATTTGATTTAATTTCATGATATTTTTGCCATGAAGGCAAATTTATAAATATGCAAAGACATTTACAATCTATTATTTTATAGTTTCTGTGTTTTGTCATATGAAAGACATACTCTTATTTATGACCTTAATCTTACCTGAGTTATTGCACTCTGTGCCTTTCTGTGGTGCGTAACTCAGAACAATGCCTGATTCATAGCAGGCACTTCACAAATCACTGTTGAATAGATGGACAAGTGAATAGATGAGTGAATTAATACAATAGCTTCTTAACTATTTCCCCTTTTGTAATGAATTTGCTTCTACCTTAACTTATCTAAAGCACATACTGGTGAAACGGTCTCTTATTAGAAGGAATAAAATTAAAACTTTACATCTCAAAGGTATAGAATCCAGGGTCTTTAGGTATTGTAAGAAGTAATTTTGTGACCTGTTCCCCAAACTTTCTACAATTGTACAACTGGAGCCAGCCTACATTATTTACAGATTATCAGATTTTCCTGGCTTTTGGTACTTGATGATTCTGATTTTCTCTCTCTTTACTTTGTACTTCTCTTGTGGGTTTCACCATCTGCCAAATCCCTCTCCAACTTCTCAGAGTTCTTTAAAGCCATTTTGTGACTTCTTCCTGAGCACTTCCTTCCCTGAATCTTCTCAGCTTTCCAGAATGTTCTGGTGAGTTTTCCCATTCTGCTTGAATTGTAGGTATATGTGAACAAGAGCCAACTTATCTCCTAGATTTAAAAATTCCCTTAGAATAGAAATGTGTTTATTATTCTTTGTATCTCAGGCACATCTATGCACAGTTTTGAATTTCTGAGGGATTTTTACTGCTACTGTTGCAGCTTTTTCACTCCCATAGTTCAGCAAGCAGGAGGGAGTGTCACCCAGTGGACTCATCTCTCTCATTGTTCAGCAAGTGGGAGGGAATGTTACAGCTCTTTTACTGCTGCCACCCACAGATCAGCAAGCAGAAACAATACAGCTCTTTCACCCCTGCAGTTCGGCAAATTCTAGGTTCTTGTCCCACAACCAAGAGGAATAGGGTACATTGGAAACCAGAGAGTGAGTAAGGCACAGTAGAATTGTATTGAGTGACAGAAAGAAAGATCTCAGCATCTGAGGGGACCTGTAAATGGGTAAGCTAGCTTTGTGGCTGAGTCCAGGGTTTTTATGGGCTTACAGTGGGGGAGTGTGTGCTGATTTGTCCATGAGCAGCCTTGGAAAAAGCACCATTTGATTGGTTAAAAGATATCATCCAGAAGGAACAAATTGAGGGAGAGTGGGTAAACTGGGGACAGAAATTCTCACTCCAGTCATGGACTCTATCCAGAACTGACATCTCAGTTTTCAGGCTTCAAACTGTCCTGGCTTGAAGGCTGGGACCTGTCCTAGGCAGGGAACCTGTCTGCCTAGGAATTTGTCTGTATCCTTTCACCTACCAATCCCCCCTCTGAAGAGATGCATCTAACTTCCATTAGTGTAGGGACAATGACTGCTCTAACTGCTTCCTGATGACAGGGGGAATTGTTTTGGGAAAACAGCAGTCAGTCAGACATCTCTCAAAGGCCTATCTAAGGGTCCCCGATAAAAAGGGAGCCATCATCTGAGGCTCCATTTTCATGATGATTTGCAGTTTGATGGCCTTTAGCCAGAAAGAAACAGATTTTACAAAGAGGTTATGTATACATGGACCATATATGAGTATTATATAAAGAGGAGCTAAAAGGGAATAATCTTGTGCCAGAGATAACAGAAATAAGAAGTAAAATAGACTAATCATTCTGAAAACAATGTTGTGGCCAGAGTAGTTTCACCCTTGTGAAAGAAATTAAATCTTATATGGGGGAGGACAGTTAAATTTTAGAAGAGAGATTGCTGTTTAGGGGTATAGATAATCCCATAGGCATTCAGGATTAAGGGGTCCTTGGCAAAGACGCCTAATCGTGAGGAACAGAATGAAGGTGAGAACAGCAATCATAGGCAGTACTATAAAGCGTATCTATGAAAAGTGAATTATTGACACTTACGATCTTTAACTTGAGGTTTCCAATTTCTTTATATTGGTGCTTTGAGTGCTCTTCTGAGTCAACAGAGATAATTCCATCAATCTCCAGGCCTTTAGTATAATAAATCCAAGAATCTATTCCAGTGATCTTCACTGCTGAAGAAGTAGAAAGTACACTGCAAGGTCCCTCCCAACCCAGGCCTGAGAACAACCATTGGTCTAATTGATAGGTTTAATCCTTTCCTAGGTGGAAGGCTTGGTAAAAGATTTGAAGAACTTTCTGTTGACTGAAAGCTGCTGTATGAAATTTGCCATCCTCTGATTGTAGTCATCCTGAGGGTTGAAAGGTGTATTCCCAAGAGGTGGCCCATTCTATTCCCTCAGAAGAATATTGAGGTTTTATTTCTCTTATGCAGCCCTCCCAGATTTGCAGCTCCTCTGGAGGCCAAGCTTCTCTGTCTGCAGTTTATAATTTGGCCAAGCTGAATTATAAACAAATCTAGAGAGAGTGGGTAAGATGAAGATAGAAGTTCTCACTCTGGTCGTGGACTCCAGAATTGGCAGCTCGGTTTTCAGGCTTTAATTGTCCTTGGCTTCAAGGTCAGGTTTCAGTGGGGACCCTGAGTCCTGTCTGCCTAGGAATTTGCCTGTCTCCTGTTTGTAGCATCAGTATTCAATTCAACTGGTAGACTTTTCACATCTAAATCCCAAACTAAAAGATGCCTTCCAAAAAATAAAAGTAAGCATGTATCAATTTAAAATCGATTTCATGTCATAGTAATGAAGAATAGTTACACAACAGTATTCTATTATCAAGGATTTGAGAATATAATTCTACTTTTATAGCAAAGATCTACTTTTGTCTGTAAAATTGAATGTTTTTGTTTCCATGATGGATCAGCAAAATGTAGCATAAAGTGTGAAATAATAAAGCTTTGAAACGTAGTAATTCATATTTGGACCCATAAACACTTACCTTACATCAAAATCAATTTCATATACATTAAATGTATTGGTATAAATTTTCTATTATGAAAATAGATAGATGAATGAAACCAAAAAATCTGTACTAAAGAGTAAAGTTTCAGTTTAAAGGAAGAAAAAATGCAAAGGAAAAATGATACATTTTTAGTATATAAACATTTCACATTTATGTCAAATGCTGCAGAATGAAATCATACTACAAATTAAGAAAAGGAATCTAGCAAAAATGTAACAACATGAGTATTGGCTCAATAAATATCTCTAATAACTTTTTATATGCTAAAACATTATAAAATAGATTTTTAAAAATGGATAAATTGAGAAAATTGATAATTTTAAGAAGAGCAAATGCATTAAAACTTTCAACCACATGTATGTAAAACATACAAATGAAACAATGTCATTTTAATTTTTACCTATGAAATTAACTATGAATTGCTATGAGATTAGTGAAATCAGGGAAGGTTGCAAAATGAATGCGCATATAAATTATTACATATCTTAAAGAAGATGTTCATAAGCACAGTCCTCCTAACCCCCATCCTTCTATACACACACACACACATACACACACACACAATCTTTCTAACATAGAAGCAAAGGATTCCAATTTTGTCATTTCCCCTCCCTATGACTTAAAATAGTTCTCTAAGTCCTTATTGCGCCTTTGCCAATTTAAATGTAAAGATTCAGTATGTTACCTGGAGGTTAAAAAAAAGTAGCAAGGAATTCTGAAGTGTTTTTTTTTTTTTTAATTGCCAATTACAAAGCAAAATCCGTTTTTTGCAGAATTGATACATGTCAAATACAGTTATATGGCTATTTGTATGTGAAAGAATGATCTGAAATCTGAATCAAAATAAGCAGCCATTCATCTTTGCAATGTGATTCAGCTGACTTGCTTAAATTTGCATAAAACAAATCTTTTCTGTAGACCTTTGCATTTAAAAGGCTTTTAGAACTTCTAAAGTTGCTTGCAACTCTCAAAAATGATGCCCTTTTTCTAATTTTCTAATAACAGCTTTCTCAAGCAGAGACAATCTAAAATAAATACATATGTAATAGATACATATATTCAAATTTTGTCCTTGTTTTAACATACATAGGCCCCATCTCTCCTTTGGGCACTTTTCAGTTTTTTTTTGTTACATCCTAATGATACCATAAATATTCTATAAAACATGATTTAAAGAATCGTGTGTTCTGTGTGAACTCTCTCAGCAGGAAAATGTAATGACAAAATGCATACTCTTGAAGTATGCTGAAAATAATTTCATGGAGTTATTGTAGCATGCTGAGTATTAGAAGGCCTTTTAGATTTCAAAATGGTATTATAATGATTTATAACATCCAAATGCTCTGAAGTGGCCATTCATTGCACATCTTGTTATGCAAAATAGTAAGCTTTCTCAAAAGTCATATATTAATCACTTAGGAACAAAACACTGTTTAGCAGCTGTTTCTAGGATTTTATGCCCTTTTACTTGGAAAAAATATTTCAAAAATCAAAGGCCACGCCTTCATTTGTACACTTTTGTGCTTTTATCTTGAAAAAAAAAAAAAAGCTGCAATATTTTGATTAGATGAGTACTTAGGTTTAAGAAATAACGCCAATAAATAATTATAATGAGTAAGAGTTTCTTTTCATGTTTAGGTATTCATTTTTGTCAGTCAAGTTTCCCTGTTAATACTGACATTTTTATGAAATATAAATTTATTCTTTTAATGGGCAATTTATAGTTTATATTATTTATGTCATTGAGAAAAACAAGCACAATATTTTAATCTTTGGAAAATCTCTAGATTTACATAAAGGTAAGTGGTCATAAAATCCATTCCACAGTAACCAGGAAGAGTTTATGTTATTGTTTCTAGAAGTTTTGAAATGAAATATCCAACGTATTTCTGAAATTATTTATTGGTTTGAAGAAGGTATTTATTTTTAATAAAAGCTTCTTGGCATTGATTTTTTTTCTTTTGTGGTTAAATATACTGCTGATGTGAACATTGTTTGGCATACTACTATTTAGCCATTCAGTATCTTGAACATAGCATTTTTTCTCTAGATCAGTAATCAAATCCTTATTCATGTAACAATCTACTACCAAATGACTAATATTAATTCTTGAAGTCACTATCAACTTCTGACCTAAAATTGTGTAGTCTTGAATCACAGATCTGCAAGACATATTAGAAATCATACCAAAATGCCTATTTTATAATATGAAAATTAAAGTGTAATTAGGCAAAGAACTTGGTCAAATGCCAAATAGCAAAGTAAGGTGGCCCCCTCCTTATCATCTTAAACTCTCTTTTCATTTTTCTTTTATGTCATTTTAAAAAAAATTTTAATTCCCCCTCCACTGCTTTACGTTATCATGGCTTAAAATAAGTGGGAATTTTATTAAGCTGAATGAAGTTACTAGAGGGATGAAAAGAATAATAACACATTTATGAGTCATTAGGACTTTGGGAATATATCATGAACATAGAAATGTTGGATGAAAAAGATTCAAGAAATCGTGAATTTTAACTTTGAGGCTTCATGTGTATAAATGCATCATTTAGGCCTAAACTGGTGAAAGAATAGAATTGCTATTTATGAAGAGTAGAAGAGCTATAAGAATCAGTAGCTTGGCGTTGGCCATATTAATTTTGAATTGACTACTACCTTAAACTAGATGTGAAGGAAAAAGCTGGAAGGTAGTAGACTGACAGGCTAATTTTGGTGTTTTTGAGATTTAGATAATGTTTAATTCCATAGGTTGAATAAAAAACAGCTAGAAAATTATTATATGTAGAAATGAGAAGAAAGTTAAGGTCAGTGCCCTAGGGCATTCTATTATTGAGAGATAGAGAAAGGACCAGCAAAAAAGGAACCAGAAATGTACGAGATAAATCAGGAAGTGAGGTATCCTGGAATCCAAACAAGAAAATACACTAAGAGAAAAAATCAATTATGTTTTTTTTTTTTTTCCCTTGAGATGGAGTCTCCCTGTGTCACTCAGGCTGGAGTGCAATGGCGTGATCGTGGCTCACTGCAACCTCTGCCTCCTGGGTTCAAGCGATTCTCCTCCCTCATTCTCCTGTGTAGCTGAGATTACAGGCATGTGCCGCCACATCCAGCTAATTTTTGTATTTTTAGTAGAGACGAGGTTTTACCATGTTGGTCAGGCTAGTCTCAAACTCCTGACATCGTGATCCACCCGCCTCAGCCTCCCAAAGTCCTGGGATTACAGGTGTGAGCCACCGTGCCTGGCTATCAATTATGCTTTCTACCAGTGTGCCCTGTACAGATACCTGCTACTAGGAATCACAGTTTTAAAAATTTCTTAGCACATTTTTCTCTCGTCCTTCATTCAGAAAAGGGGGTGGTGGCAGTATTAGCATCTCTCCAGCTTTAAGACACCTTTAAGACTGGCACGGTGGCTCATACCTGTAATCATAGCACTTTGGGAGGCTTAGCCAAGAAGATCACTTGAGCCAAGGAGTTTGAAACAGGACTGACCAACGTAGCAAGACTTGTCTCTGCAATATATATATGTATTTTTTTTAAATAGCCAATATGGTGGCATACATCTGTAGTCTCAGCTACCTGGGAGGCTGAGACAGGAGGATTGCTTGAACCCAGGATGTCAAGCCTGTAGTGAGCCATAATCATGCCACTGTACTTCAGCCTGGGTCACAGAGTGAGACACTACCAAAAAGCAAAACAAAACAAAACCCACATCAACAACAAAAAAAATTCAACATTCAAGTAAGTTCAAATTTAAAAAATCACATGTCACATTATAAAGCATCAAGTTCTATTCTACTCCTTCCCTCACTGCCTGTTTAACCTCCCTCTCTCCCTCCCTCCCTCTCTTCCTTCCTTCCTTCCTTCCTTCCTTCCTTCCTTCCTTCCTTCCTTCCTTCCTTCTTCTATCAGTAAATTTAAACGACAGTCTATGGAATTTGACTCATAGAATTTTATGTCTACTAATGGTTAATAACATTATTTATGTAGAAAGGTAAATCTTATTATTTAAATCACATTAATTTTGGAATCCTTAAGCATTATCAAAATTCAATTAATTATACTCTTTGCTATTTCCACTTCACACCTAGGTGCATATTTGTTTTTTGTTTATTAAATAATTACCTCTGATAATTGATAGTCAGTAATATAAATGCCTATAACCGCCCTTGTACTTACATAGCAATATATGACATAATTTCATATTTGTATCAATTTGTAATTCTTTAGTGTTTAATTATGGCTTCACAGTTCAAAGTATTGCCCTTTTGTGGATAGTGGTTATGAAGACTGAAACTGCCTTTTATAAAATTTGCAGTCTTTTACCTTAATAAATTTTAATTGATTATTCAGGTTTTGTTGCAGGTGTAATGGTGTTCAATTAGATCACAGTATAAACCTTTCTACTGTTGCACATTTAGTGACAGCATTAAAGGGTTGAAATGTAGTTAAATAATGAATCTTGTTAGTTAAATACTGTATTACTACAACATAGAGCTTAATCATGAATAACACATTTTTTTAAAACAAACAATATATTTCTTAGCAATTGATTTTTTAATCGACAGATAAAATTGTACATATTTACTGTGGACAACACAACATTTTCAAATATATATACACTGTGCAGTGACTACATTTTAATACTAGTTTAGGTTCATTATACAATGCATTTCCAAAGCAAACTGTGGGAAATTATATGCTTTAAATTAATAGAATCTCTTTTTGTATTTATTCTAGCTAATATTGAAGCAGTCGAGAGCAGTTAAAATATATTTATTTTTGGTATTATGTAGAACTCTAGAAGGGTACTGTTGAAATATCAATCTAGAAAAATACGTTTTTAAAAATTAAGATTCACAATAAGTGAAATATCACAAAGAGTTGGTACTCTAAGATATGACTTTTATCCTATTTTCCAATCTTTTTATAAAAACATGAATTATTTATTTAATTGAAATCCTACACTCTCTATTTAAGATCTAATTTTTAACTCCCCAAATCCATGGTAACAGAAATGTTTTAAAAGTAAACATTTAAGTAATAATTTGGTCTTTGGAACTATATTGATAAAATGTGTGTGCAATCATATAAAATTAATTTTTATATAATCATAATTACATATACTGAAATCATAAAAGATAATCTTTCATTCATCTTTTATCCCCTCACCTGAAGGTGTTACATGCTCTAAGTGTTAATTTGTAAATCTTCTACAATTTCTGCTATATTTTATAAAATGTGTAATCATGACTCAGAAATCATAAGCCACCCACTGTATTACTAAATTGACACAAAGCACAATGCAAAATGCCTTAGAATGAGACCAATTGGAGGTTCAGCACTATTCATCAATGTACAGAACCCCTAGGGGAAAATCTGACTATTTCTGATGTTTGATGCTACACTCAGAGCTAATGTCCAGTCAGGAGGCCACTGCAAAAACTTTCCTTCTATTGTTGTTATTGTTGATTAAACCAATTGAGAAAATTTTACTTAGTCCTTGCAATATCCATTTTTGTAGCTTTTGTTATTAAAGCATGTTGGAAATGATTTATATCAAGAGTTTTCAAAATTTGTTCTATGGAACCTTGGAGTTATATAAAATTGTCTCACATGCTACCAAGGCCACACTGGGCTTTGAGTCAGGGATGGAGTGGTGGTAGCAAATATTTAGAAGATCCCATCACATCTCATCCATAATTTATCTGGAAAGGTTTTGCTGATATGTTTTACATATTGCTATTAAGCTTAAATTTTATTGTGAAAAATTGGTGAATACGCTGCTTATTGTTTTTATATTTTGAATATAGTACTATTCATTTTCTCCTTTAAGATAGATATATACTAATCCCCAAAGTAGTATAAAAATTGACTTTGTATGCATTTCTTAATTTTTATTTTATGTAGAGATCTTTATATATCTATGAAAAGAAAGTATTTTAAAATTTTAATATATGTGCTTTAGATTTTTATAAATATGTATCTCCTTTTTCAGGATGTTATTTAATGTAGATCACTTTAGTACCACTGTAAAATAACAATTTTGTCTAATTATTTCCACTTATTCAGTAGATCACAACCAAACTTTGGTTGCAATAAATAAATCATAGTTTTGTTTACCATAAATTAAATGCATCTGTCAATTATATATTCTACATGTGTATGTGTTTGAAATAAAATACAGCTATTTCCATCTATTTCTGTACCTATTTCTTGACATGTACATGAGAGACGTGAATAATTAAGACATCTTCTCTAACTTTGAAATCAAAACACAGTAGAAATGATATCAGTAGTTAAAATTTCTAACAACTTTTATAATTTCAACTTTATATTGCATCATCATAAAATTAATTTATTTCTACTTTGACAAAGCATAAATACAACAACTGTGACCCTATGACAATAATAAAATTATTGGTATAAAATAATAATGGTGTAATATAAAACTTTGAAATCCAAAAGTGCTATATTGCTGGGTGTGGTGACACACACCTGTAAGTCCAGCACCTTTGGAGGCCAATGTGGGAGAATCATTTGAGTCCAGAAGTTTGAGACAAGCCTGGGAAACATGGCAAAAATCCACCTCTACAAAAAAATATAAAAATTACCTGAGTATGGTGGCACATACCTGTAGTCCCAGCTACTTGAGAGGCCGAGGTGGGAGGATAGCTTGAGCCTGGGTGGTTGAGACTACAGTGAGCTGTGATTGTGCCACTGTACTCCAATCTGGGCAACAGGGCAAGACCCTGTCTCAAAAAAAATAATAATAAAAATAAAAATGCTAAGGAATCAAAAGTAACCTTCAATCTATATAATTGTCCTTATTTGTCTTGAATATGTGCACCATATCATAAAACATCATATACTTAAAGTGTCATTTAAGGAGAGTTTATGCAGTGCTTCATTGTCAGGACTCTGGTGAAATGGCAGATTCTGCTCATAAAAAAATTGAAAGTGAAAGTGATTTTTCACTTCCTGGGTAAACAATATAACCTGAGGCATAGATGTGCATTTTGAGAGTTACGTTTTAAATTAGACTTAAGTTTTCTACTTTCAGATTTATATTCAAGATTCTTGCAATCTTTTACTCACTTTTGAGAATTTGCAAGAATTTATTTTAAGCATAAGCAATCTTAATATAATAATCTGTAAGAAAATGAATTGTTCCTATGTTTTGCACTAGAGTAACGACTTTGATTTTGATGTGGTATTGATCAATAACTCTATTCTATAGGAAAATGGAAACGTCACTCCCTAGAAACAGTTGAAGTTGACAGACCTAGAGGTTGACAAAAAGACACAACACTAGGGTGAGTAAAGTGGTATCCTCCATTATAATTTTTTCTTTCTCCTTTGAAGAATAACAGTACATTACATCTATATTTCACAGTAAGTTCAAGAACTGTGTATGGAGTTAAATTTCCAGGAGTTGCTAAATGTCTTTAAGCAGATATATGTTATGTTGGATTCACATAAACCAGAAGGAGAGAAAAGAGTTAATCAAATAGTAAATAAAAGTCTTTCCCTAGAGAAGTGAAATACCCATTGTTTCTCTTTTAATACGTTTAAAACAAGCAAACCTTCTACCCAGTTTAGATTTATTATTCTTCATTGATTGTTTCATTCTCTTGGAGAACATTCTGGCAGTAAAGTAGTAGACACATTGCATCCATCATTGTGTGTCAAAGGGCCATCAGGTCGATGACTCTTTTTGAACTTTGTTGTTTCAGAAAACCATAGCTGATTATTATAGGCAGAAGTTTGACATTTTCAGGATGAAAATCAATATTCTTTTATGTGTTTCTGAAGTGAGGCTTGTGCTTCAATTGCAGAAGAAATAGCTTTTATAACATCGGAGTAACAAAATAGAAATTAAAATAAAATTTGGGTAACAATAGTTTCAATGAAAGTGAGGAGAATTGTATTTGAGTGGTATTATAATATTTTAAATTCATTTAAATCTGAAATAGAAATTTATGGAAAAAGGTACAGAAATAGAATAATGTCTACCAAATCAAGGTAGTAATGAATAAAATTTATAAACAGAAGACTCAGAACTGGAACATGTTTAAGGAAATCAAATATTATTAAAGAAGAAATATATAACTAATTTGCAATTTATGATATACATATATGTTGTGTGTATATAAACACATGACTACTTATCATACTTGCTTAATTTATCTCTTGCTCCTGGCTCCAGAAAAAATGAAAAAACTCTCTTTTGTCCACGAGTATATGAATAGCATTTATCATAAAGCTGTGGCAAAGTAGGCATTTAACAGTATTTGCTACTGAATATGTTAAAATACTAAAAATAAAAATACTTTTACCATTTTATACTTTTTATTGTATAAAATGCTGTTTTGTGGGGGGATTTGTGGAGTCTTTTTTAATTAAAGATTTGAAATAACTTTCTCTTTTAGTAATAATAAATTATATTTTAAATAATATGCTCAAGTTTTAAAAGTGCTATAGGTCCTTCTCTGTGTACTTAAAACATTTCTGTCAGTACATTTAAAAGGATATGAGGTTGAGCCTTAGGCTTTATATTTTTCAACCATAATTTTATTCTTCATATATGCATATTTAAATTCCTATGTAACAATATATCTCAGACATAATTTTTTCATGCAAAAAATCACATGAAATTGTTTTAAAATTATGATTTCATTGTTTGATGAGTATACAAAATCATGAAAAGAATACTTGAAAAGAGAAAATTTTCATGTCCCCAAGATTCTTGCTATTTAGAGTTCAGGTGAGTTTATGATAAACATTCTTTCAGGCCATTCAAATAAAAATGTAGCACAAATAGCTTATTATTTAATAATTAATACCATATCGGTTCATATGTTTTCATATGCACAAATAGATAGATGACAGATAGATAAATAGATAATTATAGACCAGTATCAAAATTTCCAATACAAACACTCTTATATGTGACAGTTGTCAATTCTCTATCCTTCTGTATAATAAAGTCCTTGAAGGATTAGAGTAAGTATTCTACATGTACACCTTTTCAGTCCACTTGCATGGTAAGAGTGTGTACAAATGATAACTAATAATGATGAGGCCATTTTAATTCAATTTCATCACAGGTATAAAATGGTAGTCATGAAAAACATAAGACATCTTTAGTTTTTCCTTTTTGAGATTTTGTGGATTTCTATTTTTGTCCTGACGTTAGTACAAAGAAAATCTGTTTCTCTTCTTTGACAACTAAAATACTGTTGTTATGTAATAAATCAACAAGAGTACAAATTATGAAAATTATGAAAAACTTTGGTAATTTTGCAGAAATCTTCTCAATATGTATTTCAATTACTTAACCTTTCTAAGGTGTTACTTTTATTTACTTCAATTGTATTACTTAAATATTTTTCTTACAGCATTTTGTATATCTTATGTATCTGTTTCAAATTCTTACTAAAATTATATTACATAAATATATTTAACAGATAAATTATTCAAAACAACATTTTACATTGATAGGTATTATTAATGATGTTCTCAATCCTTTTAACAGGTCAAGGAAACAAAATATTGACCAAAAAATATTAAAAATAAATAAATAAATTTTATGTCGAACAGGGGAAACCCAGTTATACTACTGACTGACAAAATACGAGATAAAGTTCCTTTAGTATCTGTACTTGAGTACTCCAACTTTATTTGTCAGATTTTTTTCTCATGTAAAAGCTGAAGTTGTGTAATACCAAACAGAGACTGAGACTCAAACTTGGGTCTGACTCCGCAGCCATAGTAGACTCTACTGCATCATGCTGCCTCACTGTTGACAACAGGAAGGCGTCTGATCTGGGGTTATGTTACCGGAAAGGGGTCCCACTCCAGACCCCAAGAGAGGGTTCTTGAACCTTGTACAAGAAAGAATTTATTTATTAAGAAAGTAAAGGAATAAAGAATTGCTACTCCATAGATAGAGCAGTGGCATGGGCTGCTTAACTGAGTATAATTATAGTTATTTCTTGATCATGTGCTAAACAAGGGGTAGATTATTTATTCATGAGTGTTCCAAGAAAGGGGTGGGCAACTCCTGGAATTGAGGGTTCCTTTCTGCTGTTTTAGACCATGGCAAATGTTGCCATGGCATTCGTAAACTGTTATGGCTCTGGTGGGAGTATCTTTTAGCATGCTAATGCATTATAATTAGCAAATAATGAGTACTGAGAATGACCAGAGGTCACTTTCATTACCATCTTGGTTTGGGCAGGTTTTGGCAGCTTCATTCCCGTAATCTGTTGTATCAGCAGGGTTTTTGTGACCTGTACTTTGAGCTAACATCCTATCTCATCCTGTGACTAAGAATGTCTAATCTCCTGGGTATGCAGCCCAGTAGGTCTTAGCCTTATTTTTCCCAGTCCCTCTTCATAATGAAGTCTCTTTGGTTCGAAAGCCTCTGGTAAAATCAGTAAGTCTTCATGATGTATAAATCTGAGGCTATGGGTCTTTATATGTTGAATATAACTTTGTGAGATAGTCCTAAGTAGTCTCTTTGGAGTATACATGCATCAACAGAGTTATAATTCCTTATGGACCTATCTAACCACCCAATGGGTTCATCTTGCCCAGATGTAGCAGATTTACCAAGATAGGGGAATTGCAATAGAGTTTAACACATGTAGAGCTGGCTAAATGGGAGACTAAAATTTTATTACTACTCAGATCAGCCTCCCACAAAATGTGGAAGCTAGGGTTTTTCAAGGACAGTTTGGCAGGCAGAGGGTTAGGAAAATTGCTGATTGGTTGATAGGGTGTGGAAAATGGTCTTCCTGGGCTGAGTGTGCTTCTGAGTTGGAGCCACAGAGTAGTCCCTGGCCTAGGTGGAGTCGTCAGGTTGTCAGAAATGCAAAAGTCTGTAAAGACACCTTAAAAAGCCAAACTTAGGTTCTAAAATAGTGATGTTAATTACAAAAATAGAGAAGTTGCAGATCTTGTAACCTCTAGAATAATGACTGGTAATTGTTTAAGCCTAAGTTGTGTAATACTAAGCAGAGGAACTGAGACTCAAACCTGGGTCTGACTTCACAGCCATAGGAGGTTCTACCGCATCATGCTGCCTCTCCATTGACAAGAGAAGGACATGTGGTCTGAGGTTATATTACCAGAAAGGGTTCTCAATCAAGACAGTTGTCTTAGCAATATTCAGGCCCCTCTCAGCCTCCTAACCTGATGGACTTTCATTAGTTTTACAAAGCCAGTTTAGTTTCTGGGAAGGGCTATTATCATGTAAAAGATAAACTAAATTTCTCCCAAAGTTAGCTTGGCTCATGCCCAGGAATGACTAAGGGCAATTTAGAGGTTAAAGGCAAGATGGAGTTGGTTAGGTCAGATCTCTTTCACTGTCATAATTTTCTCCGTCACCCTTTTTGCAAAAGCAGTTTCACTACTGTTCAGTTAAATGAATTTGATCACTAAATAATTTGTGTTCACTTCTAAAACTTTTGGAAAAAAATACATTTTGATTTAGTACCTTTTTACATCAACATTATGTTTATTCAAGTTAAAGAAACATAGTTATTTTAGAAGGGATATAAATGAGACCAACCATAGTTTCTAAGGGAAAACATTGAAGTTAAAGAAAGCAGTAATTTAAGAACTATAAGAAAATACGGAAAGTTCTACATCTAACGGAATTTATAATTGTGTGATCTATCCACATGAATGTATCTAAAGTCTGATATTCCTGACTCCATTTAAATTAGATTAAATAATTTAAGTCCAACATCATAGATTCTCCCTCAAGAACATTTGCTGCTGTTTTAATGTTAATTATCCACATCACTCAGATAATTACCACCTAACTTGGTTATAGCACAAGGTATGCTATAACTTTTTATCTCAAGGAAGCTTACAGTATTTCTTTTATCATGGGCCAGAGGAGTTTTCTAAGTGGCTTAATTGTGTCCCAGAAAATTACTAGAATAATACGCACATTCACAGGGTTAAATATTAACAGATGAGGCAATCACCTGAAGGGAAAACTGCAATTCCTTTTGACAATTTGTTTTCTTGCACTTTTTTAAACCAGCATTTGCCAAATGCGATCCTCAGATCACTTGGCCTGAGAAGATAAGGTCCAGTAAAAATTTTTCTATGGTGAGAATAATTTTGACAGCTCAGGAAAATGATATGAAAATTTGTAATAGTAATCAAAGGGTTAGAGAAGTTCTGCCATCAAGAAAAGTGCTAAAAATTTGTTTTTCTAACATTGTTTTATAACCTGCCTAATAACAGTTTGCAAAGTTTTTCTATAAAAGGCCAGAGGGCAAATAGTTTGGGCTTTGTAGGCTGTGTGGGTCTCCCTGGCGTCTACTCAACTCTTCCTTTATAGTGCAAAAGCAGACTTAGATATTACAGAAACAAATATGTGACTGGGTTCCAATACAACTTTATCAAATCAGCCCACTGGGCTGGATTTGACCTGTGTGCTAGAATTTTCCAATGCCTCCAATATTATGCAGAGTGGTTTTAAAAAATGTCTGATTTTGAAATTTCTGTTTTAGATTTTATACATAAATATCAAACTCTCTAAAACTGTATCCATTAGATAGCCCTTCCTCTTTGCTTACTCTCATTCTTGAGAAATTTGTAGGAGTAGAGGAGGGCATGAAGAAGGGAATCACTTTTTGCAGAGAATAAAGTCTTTCAGCCTTGGTACCCATAGATGTCCCACCACTATCACCTTTGTGCTATATACTGTATGACTAAGGAAAATGAATCACATACTCTTCCTGAACTCAAAGAGCTAGCTCTATGGTCTACTGGGAGTGATAATTGATAATTTTGCAAATGACAAGGAATGTGACTACTGCACATAATAATATGATAAAATATGTGATATTAATGTCACATGAGCAGTAACAATTTCCTCCTTTTAATCAAGGAGATTAAAAGGAAGAACGTAATTTTGGTTACAAGTACCAGGCAAGACTTTAAATGAGAGAGAATGCACGCAAGGCTTTAAATAAGAGATATTGCTGTAGATAAGCTTGTAAAGAGTATTCCTAGATGTCAACAGGCAGTACTGCGGAGGAGAAAATTATGAGAAACTATTGCTGCTGGATGGAAGAGCATAAATAAGGAAAAGGAGGTGGCAATGGTAGCAAATAGTCACTTAGCAGGAGCATATAGTGTTAGTTAGAAAAGTCAGTCTGCATCAACAAAATGCTTATAAGGTACAATATACTTGATCCAACAGAAATGCAAAGGTGCTGAAAAATGTTGGCATGATAGGGACCCCTTTTATTCTTTGATTGAGGGGTGCCCATTTGCCCTTAGGTAAGAATGGTGCATACTTAAAATGCCTGATGATGCTGTTAATATTGTCTGTTCTAAGTAGTGACATAGCACATGTGTTAAGTAGTTTCGAGAGTTTTGGGGACCAAAAAAAACATTATTTGGATATTTCAGATGTGAATGAATATAAACAACAGTAAAACCTACAACACCTCCTTTCCCTCTGCCTCTACCTCCCACCAAGACAAATCCAGAGGATGGCAGTTGCTAGTACATTTTCAGTAGTGCAAACACGTCAGGGCTGCCTCCCAGATTGCTTTCAACTTTCCTTTTGGTGGAGAGATTACTGCTCGCTCTCTAGTCATTGTGCTCAAATTTAAAGGAAGAAAAAAGTAAAATCTACACCAAAGTTTTCCTCTTTATTGTCAGAAAGCCAAACTTTCTCAGAAGCACAAATTTTTACATTGATATTTTATGACCCAGAACTGGATCACAGGGCCACTTCTCGCTGCAAGCGAAACAGAGAAAACAATTATTTGGCTTTCTTCTCTTTCATGTGGGAATTGAAAGGGTAGAAGTAGATTTGGAGTAGCTTTAAAGATGCCTAAAAGTGTCCAAATAAATGTTTAAGTATTTTATGAGAAAGTTCAGAAGCTCATGAGACAGTTTTAGGCAAACTACACCATATATTTATTTTTCAGCTTAATAAATATAAGCTGATAATTTTATTGAGAGAGAAAAAAACTGTCTTTTGCAAAAGGGTAAACAAAGATATAATATATATGTAATATATATCTCCATATATATCTTTATATATACATATACATATATCTTTATATATCTTTAAAAGATATACATAATATATATCTATAAGTAATATAGATATATTTTATATTTTAATATATACATCTTTATAAAGATATATAATGATGTATCTTTATATATCTCTTTAAGATATATATATCTTGCACGTTATGCACATGTACCCTAGAACTCAAAGTATAACAATAAAAAAAAAAGATATATATATCTATACCTTTACTCATTTACAAAATACTGTTTTTCTTTTCTTTCTCAATAAATTTATCAGGTTATATTTATTTTTTCACATCCTAGTCTAATAAATCAAGTTGTGAGTGCGTGTGTGCGTGTGTGTGTGTATAAAACATAGGTCTTTATATAGTGTATGTATAGATGGATATAGATATATATCTTTATAATATCTAATAATATAATGTGTGTGTGTATATATATAGTAATCGTACCTCCTAAAGGAAATTTTAAGATATATATAACTATATATAGATAGATAAACTGGATTTATTAGTCTAGGATGCAACAAAATATTCAATAGCTTTTCAATTTGAAACTATAATAGCAGCTTTTTAGATTTAATTTTATTTGTGACTGGTCCATTATAATGTGAAAGAGTTGTAAAACTTTTAAGGACTTTGTAGTCAGAAGATCAAAAATATAACCCCAAGTCCACCATTCACTAGCTATTTGTCTGTACTAGTCATTTACCCACTAAGGACATCAGCCTCCCTTTCATCATGTTTAAAATGAGGATAATAATAACTGCCCTTCACACTGTGTAGGTTTGTTGCAAGACCCAAATGAGGTGGTAGTTTTAAAATTGCTTCATCAACAGCAAAACACTCTAGCACTTCTCTATCTTGATCTCTGTCTTTTTCTCTCTCTCTTTTCTCCCTCCCTCTCTCCCTCTCTTTCTGACACACACACCCCACACACATTTCCACATAAAGCTGCCTGCTCAATCCCTTGAGATTATAAATGCCATCACAGAAATATATCAAGTGCCTCTGACAGCTTCTGACTTCTGGGCTTCTGTTACTCAGTTTTTCTCTTTTTTCTTTTTCTTTTCTTTCTTTCTTTCTTTTTTTTTTTTTTTTTAACTTAGAACAAATTGAATCATGCTATTAGGTACCACTTCTTCAATGATTTCATCTATTTGTCACTTCAAAAGCTTTTATTTTTGACCCCAGACCCTCTGAGAGCCTGTCAGATATAATCGGCAGTTATTCAGTTTGTCTGAACATTGAGGTTCATACCACAACTAGAGAAAGCGGTAGTGGAGGCACTTCTGTCTTGGAATATAATCAATGGCTAAAATAAGTTTTGGGTCATTAAAAATGAAGATTTCCCCTCACAAGGTAACAGAAGAGTTGGAAATCTTTGTGGAATGCCAGTGATATTCTTCCCCATCACCCCCACCTACCACTTTACTTCTGTCTCACATCTGTTTACATCTGACACATTAGTAGAATCCCAAAGCATGAGTATCCACATACCAGATCAGAAATCCAAACTCAGCACTCATTACCACTAGCTGCATATAACATTTTTATAATTATTAAGTTGCCACTCTAGAAGAGAGGAAATGTAATTTGTATACATACAAATGTATGTGTGTGTCTGTGTATAAAACAGACATTTCTTCACTTCTAGAGTGGTAACTTAATAATTATAAAACATATATATATGTGTGTGTATATACATACACACATATTTGTATGATTTTGAATCTAATTTCTTTTGGAGATATAGAGCATACTAAATTTACCAATAATTTGCACAATATTTATGTATTTATGGTAATATGTTTTTAATGATTTTATATATATATATATAAAATGACTGCCTTCACATATGTGTTAAGATACTTTATTGTAAACGTAATAAAAACATAACTAAAATTGTCACACAGAATGCTGCATATTCATTAGCTTCTGAATCAGAAGGTCTAGAATTCCTCTCAGCCTGGCTTCAGGCAAGGACTGATCCAAGAATTTAGCGATATTACTATCTGTCAGCTTTTACTTCATTGATCATGGCTTCATTTTAAGACAGTCTTCCCTCATAATCTCAGTCTAGCCTATTCCACTTTCAAATTTATATGCATAACACTTTCGACAGTCACCAACCCCTATCTGTTTAACCCACTATTGTAATATACCCATTTCAGAACCAATAGATGATTGTGTGTAGTGCTTATTGACTTAGCCTAGGTTATAAACTCCCCCTCTGGAATAAGGTCATTATCATCTTACCCGTAATCACAGTGATCTCTAGAGATTGCAACTACTGAAATCAGAAAGATGTGCAGAGTGGGAATAAGTAAAACCTATTCTACTTCTAATTATAAGAGAGTCAATTTTACATGTGCACATAGGTATATTTATTGTCTGGATTCTAAGTCCTGATGCAAAGAATAAAGACAGATTTTCCCATGAGCAAATAAAATAAATTTGTTCTCATGAATTGTAGGTTAAGACACATAAAACTGCCACATGGAGGTGCCAATTGGTCAAAAATCAGCAACTTCATACTGTTCAACCTAAAAGACCGCCTTAGGGAAAACTGGCCACAGTTGCTTTACCTATACCAAAGACCTCAACCATCAGTACATGTAATATCCTCCATTGTTTCCCTAGCCTATTTAATATATCTGTGTGGCAATGATCTCATTGGTTTTCCTAAAATTTTTCCAAAAATTTTAGCAAGATAGAAACCTCCTAAAGTTAAACATTCCTTGAATGCTTCATTGGTATATTTTAGCCTCAAGCCTCACATGAAGGATCATTAGCCATACATATATTTTGCAGATACAAATTATTTGTCTGTGCAATGGATTGGAGTGTAAGTCCTCTGTAGGTATGAAATAGACCCCTTTATTTCTTGGAAAACATTGTTCTCTTTGTGGGTTGCCTGTGATCATGTGTTGTTGCTATGCATGTGCGTGTCATCTTTGAACTCCTCTAGGATGATGCAGCCACGGCTCTGGCTTTGTTGAGTGCTGAATCATGTAAATGGAGCCTTAGTGACAAATATTTCTATTGAAGTGTCTTGTTGGAAATCAATAATAGCTGATCTTTACAGCAAAATATATATTAAAACTGGTTTTCCAAAACATTATGTAAGGATCATTGCTTCTTTATTTTGTGTAGACATACTGTGTGCACTGAACTGTCAGCTTACTCCTCAGGGACTTGATGAGTACTTCTTGCATCCTTGGGATAGTTTCATGTAGACAAACTCTTTAAGGAAAAAGCCCCAATAATTATGTTTCTGTTTCTATCAAAGGGAAATTGTTAAAAATATTTATTATGAAAACAACTTTTAAAGACCTTGTCAAGAAATACTTATCTTTGCCTCTAAATGAGGCCTGAAGCTTGAAGTAGTTACTTTTTCTGACCTATGATATTTTTATTAATTATATATAACTGATTATTATTATTATTATTATTATTATTGCATTGGTTGCCAGAAAGCTCAGAGCCAAATCTGTGATCACTGTCTTAGAACTGTGCAAGAACCTGAAACTTTAGTGTTCATTAAATTTCACCATTCTTCTCTTCAATTTTCTAAATTTTTATCAAAATAACACTTTTCAAAATAACTAAAAGGAGATTAAACAGAGAACACGTAAATAATAAAATTATTTCTGAAACAGAGAAAAAAGTAAACAGAGAGAAAAACATGCAATTATAATCCACCGAAGTAACTGCAGCAGAGTAACTGCTGCTAACATTTAGACGTATATTCTGTAATGTCTCACTTACTTATTTTATCATTTATCATGTTGGACCATTTCATTGTTTGCCTCCTAAAATGCTTTTTGGAATAATGTGGTATCTGTACTATTATACCTAACTACATCTATAGGTTGGCATACCATCTCTTCTCTCTGTACTGCCAGAAGCAATCTTGTCCCCTTGTGATGGTTTTAAGAACTGAAAATGGTTGGTTTACAGCAGGAGACTGTTAATGTCACAACAAGCTCAATTAAACTCTTAAGTATTTCAAGGGTGTGAATCACTTCATCTTGCAATCTGAGAACCACACCTTCAATGAAACTAGTCATTAGAGGAGGAAAAGCAACTATCACTGATACTCACACTAATTTATTTACATTAATGTAAAGAGAATTGATTAGAGGGAGAAAGAAAACAGTAGTGATATCCTAGCAGTTCTTAAATGTGCTTACTTGATTTATGTATTTATATAGGATGACAATTCTCTCTATTTGTCCTTTTGTGACTCCATCCAATTATCCACTATGTGTATTCCTCAGAGTCTATAGCACTATATGAGGGAATCCCTGAATGCTGCCTGCTTCTTAACATGGCATGAAACATAGTATTCTTGACCCTCTTTGTAACTGCTGCACCCCTCACTAACTGATAACTTTAAAGCTAGTTGCTTTACTGTGAACCAAGTACTAAGCATAGTAAGCTTCTGTAATATATTTTACAGGTAATTAAGTATATTTTTGCAGTGTGAGTCTATTTATATTTGTTGTTTCTAATTATCTATAGAGTACTATAGTCTCCTTATATATTTTATTCTTGATTTGCCTCAGGGTTTTCTATTCATATACATAAATACACATGTTATCCATAATACAAATGAACAGACTTTTACAAATTCATTTTTTAGGTTTATTTCTTTTGACTAATATCACACTTGTTTTCATTATATATTTCATTATAATATGAAATATATAAGATGTTAACATCGTAAAAGATGAATTCATATTTTCTTTTTACATACTTAAGTACTGTAAAAATTGATTTCACTTCAACACTTTATCTCCTAGTGGTCTCTAAAATTCTCTGAATAAATGTACAAATAATGTACTTCAGTGTTCAGTCAGAAATTAGGTTGCATAATAGGAAAATTATATAGGAATGACCCATTTAATGAACTTGTACATGGTAATTTATCACCCTGTATATGCAAATTTAGATACAGATTTAGTGATTTTCAGAACTCGAGTGTTTTTAATGAGAAAGCCAATTAGTACATGTTTAAATGTGTTTCCATCCTTATAAGAATTTGACAACTCTGACTCACAATCCTTTGCTGACTTGTTTCAGCAAAACTTGTCTTTTCTTCCATGTAGTATTTATTGCCTAAGGCAACATTTAGGTTCTAAAGTGGCAAGGTCAGAGTTCAAACCTAGACATTCATGTTATTCGACCTCAAGCACCAATGCTGGTGATACCCATATTCTGTTCACTACATGAAACTGGTTTTGTGGAAGATAAATGAAAAAGGAGCAGTATTTGATGTCCTTAAGCCTATTAAGGTAGTGAACAAGTAAAGGGGAGTTTAGCACAAGGCCACCAGTGGCTATTAGTACTGAGGTGCCTTTGACAGACCCTCCACTGAAAGTCTTGGCTTTAACAATTATGAGCTGTGTGACCTCTAGCTTCTGCTATACTCTCCATTTTATCTGCCGTCGTTTTATCTTTTCATTGTTATAAATTTTATGCCCACTACAAAGGTGACAAATTGCATTCTGCTTCACCCAATAATGATTACAAAATTTCAGCCATTATGGCAGAATCACTTGGGAGAGGCAGCCTGTCCTCTAGGCTGATGCAGCCCATGTCAAGGTGAGCAACTTGGTGAAGGGAAGAGCAGGCTGGATTTCACCTCCCACTTGGGTCATCTTGGGGGCCACTGTGGGCCGGACATAACCTGGGCAGCTCAAGAATGGCTGTTTGTTTAGATCTTCAATCCTACTCTGTTTATCCAGGCTAGTTTTGTTTTCACTGATAAAGGCATTTCACTTATGGAAGCCATAGGTGTGGGTAATTAGATAAAGTAGATCAGTTAAATGATGCAACTTGAAGATAATGATACCTTTCAAAGTCAGGTATTAACATAATGATAATTTATCTTGGATTTAACCATATTTTATATCTTTAAAAAATTACTTGTATTTTAATTATTAGGTATGCTTTTCTAAACACAAAGTTACCTATACTTACATTCAAATAAAAAAAAAAATCATGATGGTGAGAGGGAGAGTGTATATCTTTAACCTTAACCAAGTTGTGTAATTTATATAATTATTGTGTGTGTATGTGTCCATATACATAAACATAATCACAACAGTGCTATGCTTTTTTATTTTATGATATGGTCATTGAGATAAAATATTACAATTATTTTTCTATTCAATTGCTAACTACAGTCTTAGGGCAAATGTAAATTTCTCTTTAAATGTCAAATTAAGATATCAAACTCTTCCTGTTTTCTTGAACCTGTCTTCTCTATCACAGTTCAAGTTTTCATCATCTCGCGTTAGAATCATGTCCAATAGTCCCCTGAAGATCCGTCTAGCTTTCAGCTCATCCTACACATAAGACCTGTGTCATCTAGCAGGAAAGATTGACTTATGTCTTAATCTTACTCATTTTAAACCTTGGCTTTAACATTTATCAGCTGTATGACCTCTAGCTTCTGCTATATTCTCCAATTTATCTGCCATAATTTTTCATTTTCATTGTTATAAATTATATACCCATTAAAATGAATTGAGTAATTATAGGTCTATAGTCATTTATTCACATTTTCAAAATTAGAAAAACAAATCCTAGGCACAGATTTTTTTTTTTTTTTTTTGGTAATTTGCTACATGGCAAAACCTATATGGACTTATTATGTGACTCATTCAGACTGTATTTACCCACATGAGGTAAATATTCATGTTTCACTGTAGAAATATTATGTTTGATTATGAGATGTAGTTTCAGATTATATCTGAATGAGATGTTATATTCAGTATATGAAATATTGCTTTTTAAAAATATCTGAATTTTGGCACCCATCTGTAATCAAGAATTTCAGAAAAGCAATCTATATTTATAACTGTAAGAAAACCTAATATGGCCAAGACTGTGTGCTTGTCTTACCGGAATGACTCTTTTACCATCCCACCCCCATCTACCCTCATCTCTTTCATCCACATAACAAAGTCTCCTATAGCACTCACAATTCAACTGAGTCATTACTTCTTCCCTGATTTACCTCTTATCCTTGTTAATATGAAAACATATCCTGTCTTTATCCTTTTCAGCTGGTATTCTTCTCATCTATTTATATGTGTCATCTCTACTAAATCCTAAAATCTTTGAGAATTGGAACCATGGCTTTTCTTTCTTTGTATCATCAGTTCTTAACATTATCTTAATATTAAACAGAAACATAATAAAAATCAGTTTATATTTTATTTAAAAATACAACATTCTAGAAACATTAGTCTGCAAAAATCTGTTTGATCTTACCACACTGTCACGTGATAGAGTAGGCTCTGTGATTCACTATTAATTTTTTACCTTTGGTTATTCCAGAATGAATTTAAGACAGTGAAGTATCATCTTGTCAAAGGTCTGAAGGTATTTTACCTGTCTATTAAATTGCTACATAAATCACAAAACTGGAAAAGAGTTAACTAATGATTATCTACATTCTTGTGTATTTTTAGATCACTAGTATTTATTAGTCAAGATAATGATCTGGCTAGCAAGAGGCTAAATTTTTAATACTTTCATATACAAAGTCACTTAATAGAATACTTATTTCTCCAATTTCTTATCATTTGAGGATGCTTATGTGCTCAAAGTTTTTGAAGAAAAAAGTAGTCAATTCCATTTTTCTGTCACTTGAAAAAAAATTATACTATTACGAAGTACTTAAATGTAAATTTTCAATGGACTCAAAATACATCTTTTCTGGATTTGAGAAATGATAGGAATTACTCTCTGCCAGATAAGACAATTGAGAGGGGAACGTATCTGGCAAATTTGTTTCCTCTTTTTAATTTTTGCTCTTAAAGAATATGTAGTAGGATCTATGAAAGGCACAATGGAATCTGTATCATAGTTGAATAGGCAAATACTTGGCTTTACTCCAAAGTACTATCCTACTATTAACTGTGATATTCAATTTATCTACTTCAGAAGGATGAAGAGATAAATTGGCTGCAAATGTGAAACTGGAATTCCAAAGTGTCTCAGTTACTATTCAGCCATGCGTTGCATTTGGTTTTCTTATTTTAATATTCAACAGCTTCAAAATGTAACTGAGAGCTCTTGGCTTTCCATTCCTGCTGTGTAAAGCATTAACAATATTACATTCGCTGCCTGTATTTTCTTTCTTAGCAACTACTAGTAAAATTTGAATTCCAATGATGATTAACATTTTTAAAGACATTTTAATTGTAATTTCTACATTTCTACCATCACGGAGTACTGCATTTAAGAGAAATATCATGTCATTTTCATTTTTATGCCTTATACTAGCTTCTCAATGTTATATGGTTACATAAGTTGCTGGTAAACAGACTGTATAATTTTTAGCCTCCAGTTGTGAAATCATATCAAATTTACAGTTTTAGTATGTGAAAATAATTGAATCATTTACCTGTGGAATGTATTTTTGTATAAATAGACTGTAACTCTAAAATAAGCTATATTTTTTTGGGGGGGAGAACCCCTATTTCTCTATTTTGGACTTTAAATAACCAAGTTTTCAATTATTCTTTATTTTGACTTTGCTGGTGCCAAAAAGTAAACAACCTAAAAATTGGAAGGCTAATAGTATCACAGAGCTTTCAGAAATTTTGTTTTTGTAGGCCATTTATCTTGCGTATAGCTTTTCAGTAACTGAAATTGTTTTCTCATTAGAACATGTTTTGTTTTTCCTAAACCCCCTTGGATTGGCAGTTTTCAAACTGAATTGGCAGATTTTCAGGTTGGCCGATTGGCTGTTGACTCTCCAGAGTATCCATTCAGTGCCTCTCCCCTCTCTCTCTCCCTCTCCCTCTCCCTCTCCCTCTCCCTCTCCCTCTCCCTCTCCCTCTCCCTCTCCCCCTCTCTCCCTCCCCCTCTCTCCCTCCCCCTCTCTCCCTCTCCCCCCCTCTCTCTCCCCCTCTCTCCCTCCCCCTCTCTTCCTCTCTCCCTCTCTCCCTCTCTCCCTCTCTCTTTGCTCCCTCTTGCTCTCGCTCTCTGTCTCTGTCTCCCTGCCCCACCAAGTTGGACTGGCTTTTCTAACATGTGTTTGGGTGAGAGGGTTCCAAATGTCATGTGAAGGTCCTCAGTTAATTAATTAGATTAATTAATCAGATTAATAATTGTAATCTAATATGTACATACCATTCTCTTGACCATAAATTTAAGATTAGAACATTAAGAACATGATGTATTTCCGGATGGTCACAATCAATTGGTCTGAATTTCTGGGGCTTTTGAAGATAGAATAGAACCTAAAAGTAGATTAAAAAAAGGTTGAAGTCTTCTTAGAGGTTAACACCAAAGAAGCATATCTGAGAAAGGAAGAGAAAAGATACCTCTCCTTGGTGAAAACCTGAAAACTACTCAAAAAATGGATATCAGATGTTAAACTTCTATGGGAATCTTCAGTATATGAAGCCATAAATTTATTTGACTGTCCAAACTGGTTGTAATCATTTATTTCTGTCACTGTCAACATGGATTTCTAACTGTTACAGACGGAAATAAGTTTTCCCCCATGTAATAGCAAGTCATCCTTTTTGTGAAATATTCATAAAATGATTTTACTTTATAGTTGTATTCTGCCTTCTAATTTTCAAATTGATATTATATGTACAAGTATACATCTTTTAAAGGTTATACCTTTTTGGTAATACCATATTAACAACGTTTCAAAGCTTTCATTGAATAAAGAAAATGTATGTTTTATGTAAAAATTATTAAATAAGTGCTAGAATATTTTTAAATACTTGAATATTTATTAACATTTATTTTCAATTAATTTAGAAACATTTATTGAAAGACTGCTCCATTTCGAATACTTTGCAAATAATCATTTTTTTATCATTTAAATTATTATAAACTAGATGGACATATTGAAATGTGTTTAAACATTATTGCCTATTTTTTAACCACCACATTTTTTATTTGTATCTATCATTTCTAGTCTATGAGATTTAATGTCAAAAGTTAAATATCCTGGCATTTTCATGTAAGATAATAAAGATTACGTTGATGTGAATATAACAGAAAAGTTCCCCTAAGTTTTATTCCTCTTAAGTGTCTAAGATGTAATCAGTATTTGTCTTAAAATTCTGTCATTAACTTTACTTGAGTTTCAAATTCAAGAAATCTTGCTGAAAACTCATTATATATAATATATATAATTTTGTTGAAATAGACTGCTGTATAAAATTCTCATGTTTTATATATAAGATTTGACTCTTGAAGAGTTGCTTAAGGTAAAAAGAGTGAAATCTTACAAGACATTATCAGTGCTGTGTCCTTCCCACAATTAAATGACATAGATTTTCCAATAAAATAAGGAAACACATTTTTCATAGTGAAACTTTATATGCTACCAAACTTAAGTGCTATAATTTACATTTAATTGTAGATCTGAAAGGTTAAATTTTAATACTAATCTTAACCAGCTATGATGAAATCATGGGGTGGATCTTGCAAAGAAGGTCAACCATTCCCTGGGTTGTAAACTGAAATAGTCCCTATTAATTTAAATGAGTTAATATGATGATATATTTCTCTTGGGTAATGGACAAATCCCATAGTTCTTAGTCCACAATGTCAGAAAAATATTAAGAATTTGTCATTGTGCTTTAATCTTTACTTGATTTATATATCTCACTTTTATGGTTACTTTGTGACTTACTATCTTCTGGGCCAGTTCATAAATGTTCTTATTACATTTTGATGAAATTTCAATCTGTTCATAAATATTAATAACTCAACTCAAACAGAAGTGTTTTGCCACTCATTTCCTAACATGTAGTAAGAAATTTTGTTTGAGAGAATGTTAAGGTATAAGAAACAGGAGATATTAAGTAGCATTTTCAGTACTATTTGATAGTGGAAGTAGAAACACCCATCATTACCTGTAAGATACAGAATTTTTTTCTGTTAAAATATTTTCTTTAGCTTTAAGCATATTTATAGGACATGATTAAATGGAGCAAAAGACAATATAGGCAGAGTTGGGGAAGAAAGGGTATTTTTCCCCTTTTGGGAAACTATATTTTAGAAAGCAGTAATTACTACTGAGTTACAAAGCAGAAGCAAATGAAATATGAAAATCTAATCCTCCAAGTTGAAGAGTATCCAGTGGAGTGAGGGTTTAAACAGAAAGATAGACAGGAAGTGGAGAAAAAGGCAGAAGAGCAGAAGGAGGAAGAACATAAGAAGAAAGTGGAAAGATGGGGAGAAAAGGAGACTTAGACAAAGGAGTCAAAGAAGGAGGAAATAAAGAAAAGAAGGATATATGAACTTATTTGAGCCTATCTACCCTAAAGTCTAGAAACTGAACATTTTTACAGGACTTTGTATTTTCTAGTGACGTGCAAAATATTTTCGTTCCCCCCAAAAAATTAACAGAATTTTGAAATTAGGTGCTTTTTAAAATTATGGAAAATAAGATATAACATTGTACATTTGATGAATTATATGTTAACTTACTATTATCTATTTTTCTGTACTATACAATGGTACGCTACATATATGTGCATTTTTTTCTACAATAGCTATGAAGATTCTTAATTTTACTTCTTTTCATTTTTTTTTTGTCAATTTTATAAGATATGGGATTATCCTCAACTGATAGCAAATCTAGGAAGGACAATTGACCACTGGTGATTTTAAAATTGTAGACACACAAGTCATATAATATATTCTATTTATATTGTTAAATATATCTTCCTCTGTTAGTCATTATATTTTCATCTAAATTTAAAATGATAATTTATTTTCTAATAGCAATTGCTAATAAATAAATTGGTCAATTGGTAATTGCTCTTGTTTAAAACAATTTAAAATAAATAAATTTTAAAGTAATAAAATAGACTATTTTTAAAATAGATTATTTCTTTGTTTTTCATTCTAGGTCTTCCCCTTACCCCACCACATATACACACAAAGAGTGACTTCAAGTTCCTTTTAACATTCAGCTCATATAATTTTGTAATCATAAGAAGTCAGTAAAAGTACCTATGCACACTTGGTCTTTTGACATAATTGCTTATTTGTAGTTTTTTAGTCAATAATAAATTGCTTAGAATGTTTATACATCTCACAAACACAATGTAAATTTTGTCAAAATGTCTTTATTTTAATAATAGCCATGATACTTTCACTTAATATAAAACATATAGAAGTTATAGTAAACTTTTAATTGCACTATGTAATCTTTTGGTGCTTATAAAACTTGCAAGCTGTTTCATGTATAACTTAATACAACACTTGTTTTATTAATATCTTGTTACAAATTATGTGTTATAGAATACTATAGCAGAAACCTGAGTATCGGGTCTAAATCAGGAAACTTTTTTTTTTTTTTTTTTTTTCCTAAGTAACAAGACACCTAAGCATAGGCTGCCATTGAGAATCCAGATTTCATCTTCCTTTTGCCTCTACCATTGTTAATATGTAGCTTTCTTCCTCAGGCTCACAAGATGGTTTTATATTACAGAGTATCACATATGAATCATAGATAAGAAGAAAGGAGAAAACAAAATGGCAAAATCTTACTGCCAGCTGAGCCCATATCTTTTGGTAAAAAACAGTAGTTTTCACAGGGACCTCTTGCTTAGAACTCATTGCCCAATTATGAGTCGTTTGACTAAACAAATTGCAAGTAAGTCCACGTTGTAGGGCTGTTAACCACGAGGACTGCTGCCGTGAACAAAACCAGGGTTATGTTAATAAGTTCAAAACGTATAGTGGTGAGTTGTGCTTATCACAGAGAGCCAAAAAAAGAAACAGACTTTTCCATAAAACCTACTGTATCCGTGATTATACAGAAAAAAGCTGAGTTCAAAAATTTATTTGGTTTGCTAAGTGAAATTGAAAAGATATTCCTGTTTATGGTTGTATGGTTTATAGCTACTCTATTTCTACTTTACCTTTGGTCAGTATATTTGTTTACATCTGTCCATTTTGCTGTCTGGTGATAGGGTGACTTACAGTCAAGAGTTTGTAAGAACAAGTACTTAACTGGATTATTTTTAAAAGCAGTGATTTCTTATGAATCTCAGGAATCTACCTCAGTGATAAATGTTATTGAGTAGGAAAATAATATTTTTTGTTCTGATTTAGGAGATTGTTGATAATTTACCTGAGATATCATATCATTTTTCTGAAATTGTATTATGCTGGTCATTTGCATTTAGGCAGAATAATATGACTAATGATATAAACACCTCCCAGGAAACAAAGGATGTCATCTACGTCCAAAACACACAACAGCTTGATTTTCTCTCAACAAAGATATGCATTTATCTATATTAATAAAGTAGAAAAACTTTGTAGCTCCTACAATTATGGGTCTACATAAGTTATATCACAATCAAAGAACACGCTTTAAGGGATAATATGCAAGTTCATAATGTTCACACTCTTCTCTAACATTTTTTGAACATCAGGAAAGAAAAAAAATCACCTGCAATGTATTTATTCCATTTTGTTCTCCTATTCACCAAAACTTCAACTCTTTTATTTAAATTTCCTGAATAAAATTCTCTCTGAGCCATAGCCTGTTTATCTCAGGAATACCTTTTCTCCCTTTCCTCCAGAGCTTGCCCCTCTGCAAGCTTAAATATCCGGCAAAACCTGGTCCTCCTCTGAGCAATTAATGGCAGATGGTGTATGGGGAACTGAAAATTAGAGGGAAAAAATAAATTGTGCAAATCTAAATATATTTCAAGTGTCCATGAGAGGAAATAGCTGGAAAGAATCATGTGTTAAAATGTGTTACTCTGTTGTAGTTGTCCAGGGTAAGTTTTTTCCAGACTTCTACGAAAAGATGTCTACTATTTATATTTGCCATGTGAAAAGAGAATTTATGTAATTGTAATCCAAATACATTTCTTTTTAAATTTTTTCTTCTCTTATTAGGAATGGCTGTGATTTTTCTCACTTTCCTCTGGATATATTCCTTGGAAAAAAATATGTGAAGTCTACTATATGTTTTTTGTTTGTTTGTTTGTTTCTTTGTTTTTGTTTTTGAGACGGAGTCTTGCTCTGTCACCCAGGCTGGAGTACAGTGGCACGATCTTGGCTCACTGCACGCTCCACCTTCCGGATTCACGCTGTTCTCCTGACTCAGCCTCCAGAGTAGCTGAGACTACAGGCACCCGACACCACGCCTGGCTAATTTTTTGTATTTTTTAGTAGAGACGGGGTTTCACCGTGTTAGCCAGGATGGTCTCGATCTGCTGACCTCGTGATCCGCCCGCCTTGGCCTCCCAAAGTGCTGGGATTACAGGCGTGAGCCACCATGCTCAGCCTGTTATTTTTTAAATAAAATGTGGAACACTGCAATGAATGTCCAAATAAAAAATCATTTAAGCAATATATTTAATATTCATTGTGCAAATAAATGTGAGCAAGTAACCGTATATATAACCCTGTTTGTTTAAAGTTGAAACTTGTGACAATTACAAACTCCCACAGATTTGTATCATACCATATTTATAGTAAAGTCTGCAAAACACAATGACTTTTTAATCATTGACTATATCCGTTGGTATTATGGGCAGTGTTACACAATCTTAACCCTGAAACCTGCTCTGGGTCTAACCTTGTTTTTACAAGTAGACTGATGCAAGAAGAGCCATGTCTGCATCAATCCTCTTTTTCCAAGTCAATTTCCTGTATTGGGTAAGAATCTCATTAGCAAGTTCTGCAGATCAATAGATCCACCTCTGTGTTATACTTACCCTAATTAGGCTTCCTAACAGTGAGATATCAAGGCAGCAAGACAACCAGTACTCTACACCAATTCTTAATTGTATATCGCTTCCATGCAGACAAATTTGGGATGTTTTTGAGCTCTAGGATTTCTTGTATGATTTTCTTTCACATAATGTATGTCACAGTGGATTTTTTTTTTAAATCTCTGTCTACAAGAGTGGAATTTGCCATATGGAATCTGACTCACTGTACAAGCTTGTATATATCCACTGTTAGGTCATGTGTCAGTCGTAGATAGAACAAAATCACTTATATTGACTTTGGCAATCTTTCAGTTGGAGACTTAAAAGCTTTTTTATGCATAGCAACATCTTCTGAACTGTAAGTGTGCCCAGTCATCAAACATCTACATGGAATATGTATCTACAACACAGTGTTGTTGTTTTTTTGTTTGTTTGTTTGTTTCTCTTACATCCAAGATAGGACTCTGAAATTTCTCTAGGTCCTGATGAAAATTCGTTCCAGTAATGCAAAAATATATCTAACTAGATCAGTAAAAAGGACCAAGATCCCAGGGGCATTGGTTTCAACTTGTAAAATCTGACAAGTATTTTGAATTAATTGCAACATATTTGAATCGTTATCTCCTATAGTACCAACCAGGTAGAACTTCTTAATAAACAGGGTTTGACACAGAGTTGAAAACAAATTTCTGGCTGATAATTTTGCATCCTGTTTCATAGGTTAATTCAAGTTAGGGGTCTCAAAAAATGCTATGTAATTACTGGTCTCTACTTGAAATACAGAACTCTTACATCTGTAGTCTCTTCTCTAAGAAAAAAAAAATTGAAATACTAATGTGATCTCCATACTATATCTTCAGCAATGTATTTGTTTTTGCAAAACAACATGATAAATCATCAGCCATGGTGAGAATGCACTCTCAATACAAAAGAAACATGATAAAGTTAATCTGAAGTATTGATAGATAGATGTGTTATGATACAGTCTGAGTGTGACAAGAAAAATGTCCAGTGACCAGACTTATCTCATGTTATTTAGTAACTCTAAATAATTTAAATTCCATATATATATATATATGTATATCTCTCTTAAAAAACTGTGAAAGTAGAACTTCTGTAATAATATTTTTAATTCAATCTATTTCTCTCCTATCAGGTATACATATATACTGTATTTCCATCCTTACTGTATTAGTCTGTTTTCACACAGCTATAAAGGAATACTAGAGAATGGGTAATTTATTTAAAAAGAGGCTTAATTGATTCACAGTTCCATATGGCTAGGGGGTCACAGGAAACTTGCAATCATGGCAGAAGGCAAAGGGGAAGCAAGGCACCATTTACATGGTGGCAGAGAGAGAGAGAGAAAGAGAGAGAGAGCGCGCACAAGCGTGAGCTGGGGAAGTGCCACACTTTAAAATCATCAGCTCTCCTGAGAACTCACTCATTATCATGATAAAAGCAAGGGAGAAATCTGCCCCTATAAGCCAATCATCTCCCACCAGGCCTCTTCTCTGTCATGTGGGGATTACAACCGATGAGACTTGGGTGGGGATGCAGAGCCAAATCATACCACTCACTTTGCATTTATTACTTCTCATGTATTCTTTCCTCACTCCATCTCTCACATTTCTTATCCTGCTCCCCTAGTCACAAAAGACTTTGCATGACAACTACCCAAAAAAAGGCAAGATACTTCTCAGAGGACTGAAAAATAAGAGCCTTAAGTCTGCCAAACCTGAGTTTTATTCAGTGGGTCAACTGAAAAAAAAAAAAAGCCTGGAGACACTATCAGGTTAATATGAAATTATCTGTCTTTTTAGAGATATATCTATACATAGACTTATGAAAATATATAAAAATATAAAGTTTATTATATGCAAAAAATTATATATACATACAGTCTATGCACCTATAAAATTATATCATTGCAGTTACATTGCCTTTTAAAGTATCTGTGAATGAGAATACCTGAAAATATATTTAACTTATATGTGCATATATACCCATCTATGTTGCTATCCAACTATTTATCCATTTATAGCTATATCTGAATCTACATCCACTAACAATTTTGGTAGGGAAAGATATACTCTATATTTGATAAAGTTAGCAGTATAATTATATTTTTATTTACTTCTAAGCCAATCTAAAATATTAATGTTATCATTTTCTAGTGATGGTCCTGGGTCATAGCGAGACTCAATAGTTTTGTTCTTTTTTTCTATAATACGATGATAAAACCATTAGAAAAATGGAAGTAGGTGAGATAGGAGGCACATCAGTCAATAAGCTCTGAGGCAAAGACATAGAGACACAGATCATAATTGCTTTGGTGGTGGTTTGCTTTCACATTCATTACTTTGAGCTGCAGTCACAATGAATGTTTCCAAACAATGATCTCATTCTCTAACTTGAACAAATACATTCTGCCATATATTGTGCAGATAATGAAGTTTTAGGTTTATGTGCAAAGAATCAAACCTCTGAATTCAATAAAGTCTCAGAATGTGGCCTTCTTGAATAATTGCTTCCCTGTGTGATGCTATTAAAACTGAATCTGATGTCCCACAAAAGATGTATCTTAAAAAGAAATAAAGAATGTAAAAATAAATAAATAAATAAACCTTTTGCTTTAAAGAACAGGTTTCTCCTCTAAGGTGAAAACAGCTCTTTTAATGAGCGTACTTTTGTTCAAATGCATTTCCTTTTGTGCAATTTACATAACCATCTATCTTTTCCTTTAATGTTGAACAGCTTACAAAAATTATAATGTACTGAATTAACAGTTAAGGTGTACTTATTTCAAATTATTTTAAGACTGTCTTAAAATATAAAAGCATTTTAGTGTTTCCTATTGGAATAACTTTTACTTTGCAGATGAATGATGATGATATCTAGCATTGCCACTTGAAATTATTTTATTAGTACTAGAAAATGCAGACAGCATACAATGTTTTCTACTTTGGTCAAAGATGGCTTCAGCAAAAGTCACTGTGGAACAGAAAAACTTTCTAAGTTACTTCTCAGAATCCTTAAGAAAATATTAAAGTGTCACTTCTTGAGAAAGAGAATGTCTATATCCCTGCTTTTTGTAGCAATTTGACTCTAACCCAGTTCTTTTCACTTGCTTGTTACCTGTTTTTCCTTTGGCATCTTTCTACAAGCAGTTCTAAAGTCATTAAACTTACTTGAGCATTAGAGAAAAAGTTATAAAGATGAGAACACTAAATAAACACCTATGTTTTGACAACATTAGCTGAGTCGCTACATTTGTAATTCATTTGTAGTGTGGTTGTCCCAGAAGAAGAGAAGAGCAAACAAAAAACAAACAAACAAACAAACAAACAAAAAAACCTCAAATAAATAATAACTGAAAGCTTTCTAAATTTTGCGGAAGACAAACTTACAGACTCAAGGAGGTGAATGAACCCAGAACAAGATAAACCCAAAGAAATCAATTTAAAAAGAGAAAAAATAAGATTGACAATTCTCCAGTGACATGGATGAAGAAAAGACAGGACACAAATTACCAGTATCAGAAATGAAAAAGAGTATATCAGTACAGATTCTGTAGACATCAAAAGAATAACAAGGAAATATTGCAAACAATTATACACATGTGAATAGGACAACATAGATAAAATGAAACCATTGCTCAAGAAACAAACCACCACAACTTACATAAAATCAATACTTTCATAGCCCAATAACTCTAAAATAAATTGAATTGATCAGTAAAAATATCCCCCACAAGAAATATCCAGGTCCACTGGAGAATTCTACCCAATGACTAAGAAATAATTGATATCAATTGTCCATAATATCTTCCAGAAAATAGAACAGGAGAGCACAAATTCATTCATGAATAAGCTAGTATTTCTGTGATATCAAAACCATATCAAGACAGTACAAAAAATAAAAAAATAGTAAAATTTCTTAACAGTATGTCATTAATATAAGGCTAGTTCAATACGTGCACATTAATCCATGTAATCTAATGTATAAATAGGCTGAAGAAAAATTATGTAATTATATCAATTGATGAAAAAGCATTTAACAAAATTTTACAACCAATCATGAGAAAAAGTCAGAAAAAAGACTTAATCAGGACCTTTGGCCACAGACATCTACAAAAATTCTACAGCCAGCATTAGACATAATGATAAAAAATTGAAAGCATTCCTCTTAATATTGAACATGAAGTAAGAATGTTTTCTTTTAATACTTACATGCAACATAGTACCAAAAGTTCTAGCCAGTGCAATAAGCCATCCTATTTGCAGATGATATGTATTTATATGGAAATTCTTAAAGAATCTACAAAATTGGAAAAAAAAAAAATCTCCTAGAACTAATAAGTGAATTCATTCAGTAAGGTCACAGGAGACAAAATAAACATTTAAAAAATAAACTGCATTTCTCTATACTAGAAATGAACACCTGAGTATCAAAATTGAAAATAAAAAACTATTTGAAATCATTCTACGAAAAGTATTTTCTTAATTGTAATTCTAACAAAACATAGACAGGATTACTATGCTAAAAATAATGAAACTTTGATGGAAGAAATCAATGATTTAAATAATTATAGATACATACAATATTCATAGATTTGAAAAATCAACATAGCAAAGATGTGACTTCTCTTTCAGTTGATACATATATTGACAAATTCATATTAAAATACCAAGATTTTATACAGATAAAATAATTCCCAAGTTTATTTATAGAAGTAAAGAACATATAATGGTTACTAAATAATATTGACAGAAATAAAGAGGGAGGAAGTTGTCAACCCATTTAGAGACTTAATATATAGTAATCAGGACTATGTGGGATTGGCATAAAAATAGATGTGCAAATTGATGGAACAGAAAAAAGAAACATAAAAATAGAACAATGTAAATATATCCAACTAACTTTTGACACAATTGCAAAAGCAATTTAATGAAGAAAAGATAACCTTTCAACAAATGGTGCTGAAACATTTGGAACTTCTGAACATCTAAAGGCAAATAATGAACCTCAAGCTAGGTCTCATACCTCATTCACATCATTAACTCAAAATGGAGCATGGACTTATATCTAAAATACAAAACTATAAGACTTTGAGAAAATAAACATGGAAAAATTTTTGCAAGATCTAGGGCTAGGCAAAGAGTTCTTTGATTGGTCACGAAAGGCACAATCTATAAATGAAAAATTATTTTAAAATTAAAATATTTTTTTTGTCTGAAATACCTTGATAAGAGGATTAAAAGACAAACACCTATCTCACACATGATTTATATCTAAAATATATAAAGAACTCTAAAACTCAAGATTTAAACTAATAAAAAAGTAAGCAAAATATATAAGGAGACATTCCACTGAGAAGGGTATAAATTTGAAATATAAGAACAGGAAAACATGTTCAACATTATTAGCCACGGAGGAAGTGCAAACTGAAATCATAAGGAAATATCACTTCATACTTATCAGTATGGCTAAATGAATATGCAAAGCATTATATGCCTATACAATGGAATATTGTTCTACAGTAAATAGTAACAAATTACTAATACGTATGATACTATAGATAAATCTCAACATTATACGGGGTTTAAAAAATATACAAAGGGACATACTGTGTAATTCAATTGTTATGAAATTCCAGAAAATGAAAACTATAATAACAGAAAGTGGAAAAATGGTTGACCCCAGGTTGATGGTATAGGGAGGAGAGAGGACACAGTACAATTTTGGGGGTGATAAAAGTATTTTATATCTTGATGTTGGTACTGATTTTACAAATGCATACATCTATCAAGACTCATCAAATTTGATACATTACATTGTTGCAGTGTATTTTATATAATTTTTGCCTCAATAAAACTGAATTTGAATTGTCATCAGACGACTTAGAAGATACAATTTTAGTTTGGCCTCTGAGACTGACTCCTGAATCAAGTCTGCTGAACTGGCAGGGCAAGGGAGTTCCTACAGGACACAACATTGGGGGAAATGCAGAGTTCCCTAGAAGATGTGGCTGTACTGGCCACAGTCACAAGATTGCCACAGGACTTAGTTCAAGAGTACTCTATTAGAGCTGCAAATCAGGGAAGAGAAGGCCCCTGTTATACTTGACAACTATTTCTCATCACACATGTAGCTTATGATTTGACATAGAAAATCTCAATGTCTACAAGTAGAGGGTAAACTCTCAAAAGACAGAACCCCTCCTTACATTGGAATGTAACATAAACAATGAATACATTTTTTATTATAAGTATTTACTAAATATTGCATTGGACATACTTATATTAAAAATGTATTGTTTAAAGTATAACTGACTTTCTTATATGTTTGCTCGCTAAATTTGGCAAGCCTACTCCAAGATCAGACTTACAACAGCTACAGCAGCAAGAACACCCTCCTTATTTACAAATTTCAAATCTCAGGTAAGTGCGTCTAACTAGCAAAACTTACTTGCACCTAGAAAAATACCTGCAAGGAAGAAAAATAATAAAATAAATGCAAGTGACAGGTTTTCAGGCCTTGAATTATAGTAAAGCATAATACATGTAGGTGGGAATGGATGGTCGTTTAACCAATTGTTATTACCCTCTGCCCCCAATAGCTTCGGAACACCTATAGTGAAATCCAAAATTTTCACCAGGACTAAAGGCTGCTCTTTTATGCTCCTAACTCCCGTGTTATCTAATTGTCTATAACCTTCACCCTGTTCACTCTTCCGTAAGCTCATAATTGTATTGTCTATGAACTTTTAAAGCTTGTTCCTGACTGAGGTGTATATACTTGCTATTTCCTCAGTAAGTAACATATAATATTTTTTAATATTCAGCACCTGAAACAATATTTGACCTGTTTCAGCTAGTTAATAAATCTTATTTATTGAATAAAGTTGTCATTTCTATTTATATTACATAGAAATTATTTCTCAGTGATTTACCCTTAAAAAAAAAAAAACTGAATCTGTTACAGTCATGCGTCCCTTAAGATTGCTCTGAGAAATGCGTAATTGGGGAATTTTCTCATTGGGCAAACATTGTGGAGTGTACTTGCATAAACCTAGATCATATAGCCTGCTGTAAACCTAAGCTACATGGTGTAGCTATTACTCTTATGCTACAAACCTATACAACATTTTACTATACTGAATACTGGAGGCAACTGTAACACAATGGTAAGTATTTGTGTATTTATACACAAAGAAAATATGCAGTAAAAATATGGCAAATATGGCATTATAGTCTTGTGAGACAACCATTGTATATGCAGTCTGTTATAACTGTTTCAGTTACCCCTATGAGCCCAATTTTATGAAAAACTAAAGCAAAATAATATTTCAATCAGAAGACAAAACATTGAAAGAAATATAATACAATGCTTCAAATACTATAACCAATTTAACCAGTCACATCTCTTCTCTTTACAGAAAGCCTTAGATAAGCTAAAATAAGCTATTAAATATCACTATGTGGTACATGACTATAATTGTACAGATATCTATAAAAATGTTTTTAGGTATTTGAGAGTACTATATAACAAGGCAGTTTTATTTGTTAATTTTCACATTTTCTGAAAGACATTAGAGAATTGCATGTAATCATTGTTAAATTTAAATAAGCCAAAACCATGTATAATTTCTCACAAATATAGTCAATACTTCAAGATGACTACCTTTATTTTCACAATCATGCTGGTATTTTTCTGCGTATTGGAGGCACTTTGCAGAACTGCAGAAGGAAAAGTCAGTATCTGAATATTTTCTTCAATTTTCTTATTAAACATCTAATTGTTTATTTTAGCTTATCTAAGCCTTTCTGTAAAGAGAAGAGATGTGACTGGTTAAATTGTTAAATTGGTTATAGTATTTGAAGCGTTGTATTATATTTTTTCAATGTTTTGTCTTCTGATTGAAATATTACTTTGCTTTAGTTTTTCATAAAATTGGGCTCATAGGAGTAGCTGAAACAGTTATACATTAAATTTCTCTTGAAACTTTAAGTCTGAATGCTTCCTGGGAACTTACTTCTTTCACTTATTTCCTTTACTCCTTTTTGATTTATCTATATTCAACTCAATAAGGTTCATTCACATATTAAACAGACTATTTTATATGCCAGATACAGCATCTTCTATAATATTCTTTTTTTTCCTTTACAAAGGAAATGACACCCTCATTCTTAGAAGTATGTTGTTTTTTAAATATCCATAGCCAGGAATATTATCATTGTCAATACGGGAGGAGGTTTTGTTCTGCTTTGTTTTAATGTATTCTCTTTGAAAACCAAAAAAAATCTTTAATCACAAAACTGGAAAGAAACTTGTTGTTAATTCAATCCTTTAATAGAAAACAAAACATTTGCCAATAAATGTAGTATCTAATCCAGAGTCATAGAGGTACTCAGCAGTAAGCTTAGGGTTTTTTCAAAATTACAGCATGGTGAATCTTTACCATACTAGAATAATTTTCATGTATTATATTTACATAAATGCCTTTGTGCTCTAGCATACTAGGATTATTATTTTCATAATGTTAGTTTTATTTGTTCTATAGTTGTTACAAATTTATAAACCTGGATATGAAATTCATTTAGACCACTTGTTGTACTTCATTATTATGTATTTTGCTTTTGTTGAGTGGTCACACTATGAAAAAAGGCTGAATCTGTTCCTGCCCCCATTCCATATATAATTTGATTCAGATTCAAGATGCCATATACACATTCAACAAGAAGGTATGAAAAAGCTTTATGCCGGGTACGGTGGCTCACGCCTGTAATCCTAGTACTTTGGGAGGCCGAGGTGGGCGGATCATCTGAGGTCAGGAGTTCAATACCAGCCTGGCCAACATGGTGAGACCCAATTCCCACTAAAAATACAAAAAATTGGGCTGAGCAAGATGGCCGAATAGGAACAGCTCCAGTCTCCAGCTCCCAGCGTGAGGGACACAGAAGATGGGTGATTTCTGCATTTTCAACTGAGGTACTGGGTTCATCTCACTAGGGAGTGCGGGACAATCAGTGCTGGTCAGCTGCTACAGCCCGACCAGCCAGAGCTGAAGCAGGGTGAGGCATCCCCTCACCTGGGAAGCACAAGGGGGAAGGGAATCCCTTTTCCTAGCCAGGGGAACTGAGACACACAACACCTGGAAAATTGGGTAACTCCCACCCCAATACTGCGCTTTACCAAGGGTCTTAGCAAATGGCACACCAGGAGATTATATCCCACACCTGGCCGGGAGGGTCCCACACCCACGGAGCCTCCCTCATTGCTAGCACAGCAGTCTGCGATCTAGGCAAGGCAGCAGGAGGGATGCCCGCCATTGCTGAGGCTTAAGTAGGTAAGCAAAGCCGCTGGGAAGGTTGAACTGGGTGGAGCCCACAGCAGCTCAAGGAGGCCTGCCTGTCTCTGTAGACTCCACCTCTGGGGACAGGGCACAGATAAAAAAAAAAAAAAAAAAAGCAACAGAAACCTCTGGAGAGGCAAACAACCCTGTCTGACAGCTTTGAAGAAAGCAGTGGATCTCCCAACACGGAGGTTGAGATCTGAAAACAGACAGACTGCCTGCTCAAGTGGGTCCCTGACCCCTGAGTAGCCTAACTGGGAGACATCCCCCACTAGGGGTAGACCAACACCCCACACTTCACACAGCAGGGTACACCCCTGAGACGAAGCTTCCAAAGCAAGAATCAGACACGTACACTTGCTGTTCAGCAATATTCTATCTTCTACAGCTTCTGATGCTGATACCCAGGCAAACAGGGTCTGGAGTGGACCTCAAGCAAACTCCAACAGACCTACAGCTGAGGGTTCTGAGTGTTAGAAGAAAAATTAACAAACAGGAAGGACACCCACACCAAAACCCCATTAGTATCTCACCATCATTGAAGCCCCACATTCAAGCCAGGGATGGCCTGAAGCCTAGGAACAAGGCTGTCAGTACTGCAGATCAAAGTCAGAATTTATAGTGCTTTTTCCAGGCCCACCCATGGACCAATCAACGTGCACTTTCTCCCCTTTGAAGCCCATAAAAACCCCAAACTCAACCATGCTCAGGGAGATGATGGAACGACATGCCTGCAGAAAGGAGCTACCCACTCCTGGTCTCCTCTCCACTGAGAGTTGCATAGACACCAGTACAACTTCCCAGTGGAAAGGAGCTACCCACTTTGGTTCTCTTAAGAGCTGTAATGACACTCAAAAAACCACCTCTTCACCTTGCTCACACTCCAGTTGTCTGTATGCCTCATTATTCCTGGCCATGGGACAAAAACTCAGGACCCACCATACAGCAGGACTGAAAGAGCTGTAACATAAACAGGGCTGAAACATGCCTCCACCTCCACTCACCACGTTGTGTGTGACAAGGAGAGAAGAGCTGTGGCCCTTCAGGGACCCCAGACCAAGGAGCTCCCTGAGCCGAGGCTTTGACACCCTCTTTGGGGCTCTGCAGTTCCAGGCATCTCCAAGCTTCTAGGTGCCACTGTGTTTCCCAGTGCCCACAGTGAAAGCTGCCTGCCCCACTGCAGATGGCATGCCTGCAACTATGGAGACTATGGAGACTATGGAAACTATGGAGACAGTGAAAAGGTCATTTGTTTTGAGGGACAGTGGGGAAAGAGAGATGAAAGGATGGAGGACCAAGGATTTGTGGGGCAGTGAAACTGTTCTATATGATACAGTAATGGTGGATACATGCCACAATACATTTTTCTAAACCAGTAAAATGTACAAATACTGAGACTAAACTGCAATGTGAACTATGAACTTTGGGCAATTTTTTTTAAGTCAAGAAAGGAGGATGTTGTGTTGTAAATTAACTTTCTCACAACTGCCCTTGAAATAGAATCAATGTAAATTTTCTTCATAGAGTTGAGTTCATTCACACTGATACATATAAAACCTTTACTTAGAAGTAATATAACATTTTTTATAATAATTCATCCTCTTTTCCACCAAGAATAAGTCAAATTTTGAACTTTTGATTAATGTGAACTATACAGAAGGGCTATCAATTAGTACAATGTTATCTATGAAAAGGCTAATTTTATTTTTCCTCCTTAGAATTGCCTAGTTATGGCTTAATGTATACACATGTACACACAAACATGTGTATGTGTGTTTATACATGTTAAACCATAGGTTTAAAGTAACAAATGTTACAAATGTTATACAGATGAATGTATGTAAACATGGTAAGTCATAGGTTTAAATTAAGTAACAAACAAAAGGTGTGTTACTTTAATTATTTCCACCTTACCTATGAGTAGACATTGACTCACAAGAAGGTTAAATAATTAGCCCAGCATTATGTTGCTAAAAAATGACAAAGCTGAGCTTTGACTCCTGTAGTACAACTCCAGAAGCTGTGTTCTAAACTACTAAGTGATAGTATTTCACCTGACTTACTTTCTTATTTTATACCAATCTCATTCAGATCCAGCCACATGTTCTTTTGTGACCTCCTTTTTCTTTCTCAAATATCCCTAGCAAACTTTGTGTTACAGCTTTTGTATTAGCTGTTCTTTAGGCCTTGACTCATCCTCCCCAGATATGCGCATGGCTAGCTCCTTCACGTCCTTTCAGATTCTCCTCAAATTTCAGACTTCCCTTGACCACTTACCTAAAGCAACACTCCTCCTATCTACATCCACTCCAATTAATGTTTACCTTCTCTAGGGCATCACTCCTTCCCTCATCTACATCCACTCCAATCAATATTTACCCCCTCTATACTGTTTGGTTTGCCTTCATAATGCTTATTTCTATTGTTCTCAACCTTCCTCTGTATCAGAATCCCCTGAGCAGCTGAAAAAAATGGCAGATTGTTTTAGAGCCAACCTTCAAAATGCTGAATCAATATATTTAGCAAAGTGGGCAGATGGAATTTTCTAAATTAACCAGATAATTTCAATATATAGCCAGGAATGTACCTCATATTTATTGTACATTATAGAGCATTGCACATTTATTTGAATATTATCTATCTCTTCAGCTGGTATATAAACTTTAGGAATAAAAAATGTGATGTTTTATCCATTTTTGTATTCTCAATGCCTGGAACCAAGTTGGACATATAAATATCTGGCAAATCAATGAATAAGTATTTATCAAGTAAATAAATAAAACTGGTGTTTGATAAAATCAACCGGAGTACCATTAGCATAAGTCTTTCTTTAAAACTTATAGGTTCAGAAAGACTATCTTAACTCTGGAAAGGAAGTTAACTGTTTGGGGTTTTAGCAGGAAAAGATCCTCAAAGTTCAGTTCATTTTGCAAAAAGTTGGGTAAGAACTATTGTCATAAGAGAGAAGAATTGACTATGTAGATTTAGAAGCTTTGTTAATTTGCATTTTATTAAGAGAGATGAGAGGAAATTTAGGTTTTAAAGTCATGCACAAGAGGGTTTGAGAGGAAGAACTTCAATGACAAGGACCTGAAGAAATTGCCATGGAAAATTCTCAGCCCTTTATTGCCTTTCACAGTTCTTCTTTGGCATTGGTAAAGAGTCTTCTGTGACCTAATTTTAGTTTATCTAAATCTCTAAATATACACCTCTCATGTTTGTTAGGAGACAATTGCTCATGAGTTTCTCTTGCTTCTCTGCATATCTTACAAGTGGAACAGTTAATGCATTTATTCTAGACACTCCTTTCAATGATATTTGTATAGCAAATACTGGAGGAAAGAGTGTCTTCTTCTGAAGCATAGGGCAAGAATGCTTAGTGTCCACTTACAAAGATTAAGATTCCCTAAATTCAGAGATCCTATCCTACAAAGGAACTGTTAATTGTGCAAGCATCCATCTGATTCTGTCTGTCTTAATCCTATGGAACATCAGGCAAGGGGAACTAACATAAATATATTGATGTACAGACCATGGGTACTGATGTGGATAATCCTTTCTGTCCTTTCTTCCTGACCCAGAAGTTCTGTGTTTACTGCAATTATTCATGAAACTCTGGCAGGCTAACTTGATGCTTGCAAGTAGGGTTAAGCCTCAAATCCCTCAAAATTCTTGAAAGTGTTGGTTGAAGTCACAGATCTCTATTGATGACTGCCTTCGCAGCTCTCATCAATTTTACCTTTGTATTATAATTGAATTTAAATTGTTTGTCAAGTGAATGGCTACCTATAGCATTTAAGATTCTATGGAGAACACAGAATTTAAGGGAGGGCAGAGTGAGGCAAGGAAAATTTCTGAATAAGTGTATGACAGTCAGGAGGTTTGCCCTCCTTTAGGAAAGCAAGGAAAATAACAGGTTAATGTGCTGTAACAATTGATAGAAATATGTGTGAGCAAAGAAAGAAGTACTTCCTAGGGTGTCATTTTAGATGCATAAAAATGGTAGATGATTTTATTCTAAATTGAAGTCTAAGCCACATGAGAGAGCATGAGGTTAAGTAGGGAGCCTAAGAATTAAGTACATATAGGTCTCAGTTAACTCTGCTGTTAACTATGGCTATTTTCCCTACTAGAAAACAAATAGGCTTTTAATATGAGATCAAGTAAGAGAGTAAGACCCATAAGCATTGAGTCTGTAATGGCCGTTGTATTGTTGAGTTAGTATCCTCATTTTCCTCATATTCTCATTTTCCCAATCTTTAATATGCAAATAGAAAAAAAAGGATGGTAGTAAAGAAGTCTGAGCATATAAGGTGGGAGTGAGGGTTGAAAGGGATAGTTTTGAGCTTCAAAGGCAAATCTTAGTGCATCTTTCAAGGGCAAGGTATGACAGCATTAGATCATAAAAAGTGGCTTCCAATTTGAAGCAGATAGGAATCCAGCGTCTGCCCTCTCTGAATCTACTAAGATCTACTAAATTGTCTTTTGATTATTGCCTGGGTAAAGTCTTGAATATACTCCAATCTTTGAGAAGAAAGAGACTTTGCTTTTTATGGATTTCACAATCTTGAAAACCACTTGGGGCTGACAAAAGTGAAGTTTATTTTTAAAGATTTTGCATCTTTTGTTTATTAATACTGTAAGCAAATGGAATCATGTCTACAGATTCTCAATGTGGAAAGTATAATGAAACAACAGCCACATATTATGTAAGATTAGTGTCCAAAAAAATGGAATGTCTCCAAGGTTATAGGTAAATTATTGCAAAAAATATTGCTGCAAAATCTGATAATCATAACTGTCCAATTGATTTTCTCAATTGATTACAAAAGATAATCTGCATGCAAGAGAATCCAGAGCATACATATCTACCACTGTAAAGTCAGCAGCTATCTTTGGGATTAAACATAGGATTATATCAGGGTGAAGGACTACAGAGAAATGAGAAAGAATAGTCTTTTCAGTGGGTCCTACATTACGTACAAAATATTAACAGTGAAAATGTGTCCATTTAATTGGGTAGAACAGGGGTATTACTTGGTCAGTAGAAGATTATGAGTCTGTTCTGTAGATATGTTGATATGATAGTCCACAGTCTTTAAGAGCCTCTTTCCTTTGGCTTTTGAATGACTATAATAAGGGCATAAAGAAACCAGTTGGTTCAGCCTCCAGTAAGTGTTCCACATCTGAAACCTATTTGGCTTGGAGGCAATAGGAAAAAATATTTAAGGTATAAAATGATAAAGAAGGCATCAAGTATTGCTTAATTAATCAGAGCCATCATTAAATAATTGGCCAGTGATTCTCTTCTGAAGTTCCAGAAAGGGGAAGTTCTGGCATATTTAATGGTGGCATACAAGTTACAAAGGAGATCTTGTGTCAATTGATTCACTGGAATAGGATAATCAAGCAGAAAAGCTCGTGAGTAGTGAGATTGTCAAGTAGTTGCAGTCAGAAAGTAGCTAAGACAAAAGTATTTTCAGAGTGATATTTGAAGTGTGTTCTACTGGTTTTTTTGTTTGTTCGTTTGTTTGTTTGTTTTTTTGGCACCCCAAGGGAGGAAGGAATATGGAACAATGTTAGGGTTTCTGGTAGAGAGTGTGGTCTTTTTATCAACTAGAAATAAAACATTTTGTTTTTTGCAAATCCAGAAAAAATGTCTCCTTTTTGTATTTAGGGCAATTGTAGGAAAACTATACTGCATAGATATACTTAGAGGGATGTCATGTTGTATAAACTTTGTCCTTTCTGTTTTAGATTGTATCTTTCTGAGATAGGATAATTTACTCCTAGTATTCCTTTTATATCAAATATCAACTGATATCTTTGTCTAGAAATAACGTTATCCTTTGTTTTGAGTTTATCTATTTGTTCAATCTGAGAAGTTATTAATTTGATCTATAATTTTTCTTTTTTCTTTTTTCTTTTTTTTTTTTTTTGAGTCAAAGTATCTTCTATTTTCTCAGCAAGGTCTTGTAATTCAGAGTCAACACTCTGCAATCCTGTCTTCTATTTTCTAACTAAACCTGTCAAGTCACATTTAAGACCATCCACAAAAAAAGAAAATTGCACAGCTGTGGTATTTTCACCCCTACTGAGACCAAAGTATACCTGGAATTTGCTAGTTAAGCAGTCTCAGAAATCAGAGATGGATTGTTTATAGAGTTGGATTCATTGCCAATAAACCTTAAAGGAAAGTCCACAAGAATAGTTATGAAGAATCAGATTTTGGACAAGGTTTTTAACTATTCCGACTATGGGTTATTCATCATCTCCACCTACTTTATAAGACTTATGAGGGAATATTGTCCAGTAAGAAGGATGTGCTTAGGAAAGGGTAGGATAACAAAAGGGAAGAGCAATGATATGAGAGAAGAAGCAGAGCAGGATTAAGAGGAAGTCAAGATACATGAAACCAACATGAAGGTCACTCCAGAGTTGCAGTAGGAAAGGGAAAGGAAAAGGCTGAGTTTTGCCATATGGGGGAAATGGTGACTATATTTAAATCCCAAGGGGGGATCCCCTTACTCAAAAAATCTTGTTCAATGGAAATACGTTGAAACTCAACGAAGACAGAACCCCACACAAATCATATGCACCGAGATTTGTATCAGCTGATTAGGGTAAAGGATACCTTTTAGTCAATATTCTGGCCCAGGATAAGATCATGAAATGGATGGTGAAAGAAAGAAGTTATGCCTACCAAGCTATGCCAAACTGCTGCAGAAGCAAGGATTATAGTAGCTATGCTTCATTAATTATGGGGACTTCTATTGTACCCCTTGCCTCTTGCTACTCTATATGGAAAATGAAAACAGAATAAAACAACAACAAAAAAACTGATGCTGTTTTAGTTTTCAGGAGCAGGACTAGGATATGGTGACATCAGTACCATGAAAATCTGGTAGCTGATGAGATTTTGCTTTTTTTCTCTCATGAGGATATGGATTTTTCATCCAATAGACAAGACTACTGGTCAACACTAGATATCTTCTGTTTGCTCCTCTGGATACATTCTGTAATCTTCTCCACTCTCCTTAGGATGCTGGCCTTTATGGGCTATACCAATAGGTTCTCTTACCCTCTGACTTCCACTTGTAAAATGAGAAGACTTTACAGGTCATAAGAGAAGGGAGGTAAATTGGGTTAGGTATTTTGAATTGAATGCCTCTCGAGAGAAGGGAGATGTCACCCTGGGATGGAGTGTGTCCCTAAAATTAATGCGTAAGCCCTTTACACATTCCTATCTATTTTGTGATTCTGTAACTACTACTTTCAATAACTTCAGATGCAGTAATGGTACTTGGGTACCACTGAATAAATTCTTGGGATTCCTCTATGCCTCACCTAACAGATTTTTGTTACACACACACACAAAAAAAAAAATTAAAAAAAAACATTTTAAGAGTATACTAATTTTGATTGTTTCATGTGTTTTCTGCTGAGAAATTGACCAATAATATTTAATGGCTAGTTCTAGATATGCCTAAATTTACTCCCATCAGTCTCACTTTTAGGGCCTTTAAGTTGTTAGAGCCAATAGGTCTTTTTTATATAGAGCATTTTAAATGGCTGTTGTGTCACCTGAAGTCCTAGAGTCCTGATGGAAAGAATTTGTAATGAAGATATCTTAGTTATTTTTGGGGCTCTAGCTCTATTGTGTCATATGATCTTGATGACACAATCTCTCTAGATCTCAGGTTTTCACCTGTCAGTTGGTACCATTGAAATATTTTCTATCCGGGGGTACACAAAATTTGATCAACAATTTATTGGGTTAGACATTTCAAGGCAGGTAAAACCTACAGAATATTTGTCTCAATATTTTGCCTAGAAATTCTAGTATTATTCAAGGTCCGGACATTTAGTTATATTTAACACATTTTCACCTTAAATGTGATAGAGAGACACTGACAGAAAATAAAGTAATGGTCTTGTGAAAATAACATGTGTCTATAGGTTAAAACTTCAGGCAAAATAGGGAGAGGATCAAAGTTAAAAGAAAAAATGATCAGTATCAAAATTTCCACTTAGAGATGTCAATATAGTGCTGTGGGTTTAACTATATTCTATTAAATTATTCTATTAAAGTTTTTTTAAAAGCTTTAACAGAAGAAGTGTGTGTGTGCATGTTTACATCATTCAAGATCATCTTGAATGTGTGTTTACTTTTTGGATCATTAGAATTTTGTCCACATATAACCAGTGAATAGCTGACATATCAACCCTACCTCACAGAGCTCTAGAATATCTAGTAATCTATGACCAGGAGATACACCATATAATTCTGTGCCTTTATTAAAACTACTCTTGGAAGAAGAAGACAGAATATAAAGCAACTATTTATATTTATAGCCTTTTAATAAAATGTGTGTGTTTTTTTTTAAGTTTAATCCATCAAATGAACATTTATTGAGCACCTGCTTTATGCCAGTGTTTTCTTTTTTTAAAATTATTATTATACTTTAAATTCTAGGGTACATGTACACAATATGCAGGTTTGTTACATATGTATACACTTGCCATGTTGGTGTGCTTCACTCATTAACTCGTCATTTACATTAGGTATATCTCCTAATACTATCACTCCCCCCTCTTCTCCCCCCACAATAGGCCCCAGTGTGTGATGTTCCCCTTCCTGTGACCAAGTGATCTCATTGTTCAATTCCCACCTATGAGTGAGAATATGCAGTATTTGGTTTTCTGTCCTTGCAATAGTTTGCTGAGAATGATGGTTTCCGGCTTCATCCATGTCCCTACAAAGGACACAAACTCATCCTTTTTTATGGCTGCATAGTATTCCATGGTGTATATGTGCCACATTTTCTTAATCCAGTCTGTCTCTGATGGACATTTGGGTTGATTCCAAGTCTTTGCTGTTGTGAATAGTGCTGCAATAAACATACAGGTACGTGTGTCTTTATAGCAGCATGATTTATAATCCTTTGGGTATATACCCAGTAATGGGATGGCTGGGTCAAATGATATTTCTAGTCCTAGATCCTTGAGGAATCACCACACTGTCTTCCACAATGGTTAAACTAGTTTACAGTCCCACCAACAGTGTAAGAGTATTCCTGTTTCTCCACATCCTCTCCAGCACCTGTTGTTTCCTGACTTTTTAATGATCACCATTCTAACTGGTGTGAGATGGTATATCCTTGTGATTTTGATTTGCATTTCTCTGATGGCCAGTGATGATGAGCATTTTTTCATGTGTCTGTTGACTGCATAAATGTCTTCTTTTGAGAAGTGTCTGTTCATGTCCTTTGCCCACTTTTTGATGGGGTTGTTTGTTTTTTTCTTGTAAATTTGTTTGAGTTCTTTGTAGGTTCTGGATATTAGCCCTTTGTCAGATGAGTAGATTGCAAAAAATTTCTCCCATTCTGTAGGTCGCCTGTTCACTCTGATGGTAGTTTCTTTTGCTGTGTGGAAGCTCTTTGGTTTAATTAGATCCCATTTGTCAATTTTGGCTTTTGTTGCCGTTGCTTTTGGTGTTTTAGACATGAAGTCCTTGCCCATGCCTATATCCTGAATGGTATTACCTAGGTTTTCTTGTAGGGTTTTTATGGTTTTAGGTCTAACATTTAAGTCTCTAATCCATCTTGAATTAATTTTCATATAAGGAGTAAGGAAAGGATCCAGGTTCAGCTTTTTACTTATGACTAACCAATTTTCCCAGCACCATTTATTAGATAGGGAATCCTTTCCCCATTTCTTCTTTTTCTCAGGTTTGTCAAAGATCAGATGGTTGTAGATGTGTGGTGTTATTTCTGAGGGCTCTGTTCTGTTCCATTGGTCTATATCTCTGTTTTGGTACCAGTATCATGCTGTTTTGGTTACTGTAGCCTTGTAGTATAGTTTGAAGTTAGGTAGCGTGGTGCCTCCAGCTTTGTTCTTTTGGCTTAGGATTGTCTTGTTAATGTGGGGTCTTTTTTGGCTCCATATGAACTTTAAAGCAGTTTTTTTCCACTTCTGCGAAGAAAGTCATTGGTAGCTTAATGGGGATGGCATTGAATCTATAAATTACCTTGGGCAGTATGGCCATTTTCAAGATATTGATTCTTCCTATCCATGAGCATGGTATGTTCTTCCATTTGTTTGTGTCCTCTTTTATTTCACTGAGCAGTGGTTTGTAGTTCTCCTTGAAGAGGTCGTTTACATCCCTTGTAAGTTGGATTCCTAGGTATTTTATTCTCTTTGAAGCAATTGTGAATGGAAGTTCATTCCTGATTTGGCTCTCTGTTTGTCTGTTACTGGTATATAAGAATGCTTGTGATTTTTGCACATTAATTTTGTATCCTGAGACTTTGCTGAAGTTGCTTATCAGCTTAAGGAGATTTTGGGCTGAGACAATGGGGTTTTCTAAATATACAATGATGTCATCTGCAAACAGGGATAATTTGGCTTCTTCTTATTTTCCTAACTGAATACCCTTTATTTCTTTCTCTTGCCTGATTACCCTAGCCAGAATTTCCAACACTATGTTGAATAGGAGTGGTGAGAAAGGGCATTCCTGTCTTGTGCCAGTTTTCAAAGGGAATGCTTCCAGTTTTTGCCCATTCAGTATGATATTGGCTGTGGGTTTGTCATAAATAGCTCTTATTATTTTGAGATATGATCCATCAATACTGAATTTATTGAGTTTTTAGCGTGAAAGGTTGTTGAATTTTGCAAAGACCTTTTCTGCATCTATTGAGATAATCATGTGGTTTTTGTCTTTGGTACTGTTTATGTGCTGGATTACATTTATCGATTTGCGTATGTTGAAGCAGCCTTGCATCTCAGGGATGAAGCCCACTTGGTCATGGTGAATAAGCTTTTTGATGTGCTGCTGGATGTGGTTTGCCATTATTTTATTGAGGATTTTTACATTGATGTTCATCAGGGATATTAGTCTAAAATTCTCTTTTTTTTTTCTTGTGTCTCTGCCAGTCTTTGGTATCAGGATAATGTTGGCCTCATAAAATGAGTTAGGGAGGATTCCCCATTGGAATAGTTTCAGAAGGAATGGTACCAGCCCCTCTTTGTACCTCTAGTAGAATTCAGCTGTGAATCCGTCTGGTCCTGGACTTTTTTTGGTTGGTAGGCTATTAATTATTGCCTCAATTTCAGAGTCTACTATTGGTCTATTCAGGGATTCAACTTCTTCCTGGTTTAGTCTTGGGAGACTGTAAGTGTCCAGGAAATTATCCATTTCTTCTAGATTTTCTAGTTTATTTGTGTAGAGGTGTTTATAGTATTCTCTGATGGTAGTTTGTATTTCTGTGCGGTTGATGGTGATATCCCCTTTATCATTCTTTATTGCATCTATTTGATTCTTCTCTCTTTTCTTCTTTATTAGTCTTGCTAGTGGTCTGTCAATTTTGTTGATCTTTTCAAAAAAAAACAGCTCCTGGATTCATTGATTTTTTTGAAGGGATTTTTGTGTCTCTATCTCCTTCAGTTCTGCTCTGATCTTAGTTATTTCTTGCCTTCTGCTAACTTTTGAATGTGTTTGCTCTTGCTTCTCTAGTTATTTTAATTGTGATGCTAGGGTGTCAGTTTTAGATCTTTCCTGCTTTTTCTTTTGGGCTTTTAGTGCTATAAATTTCCCTCTACACACTGCTTTAAATGTGTCTCAGAGATTCTGGTATGTTGTATCTTTGTTCTCATTGGTTTGAAAGAACATCTTTATTTCTGCCTTCATTTTGTCATGTACCCAGTAGTCGCTCAGGAGCAGGTTGTTCAGTTTCCATGTAGTTGAGTGGTTTTGATTGAGTTTCTTAGTCCTGAGTTCTAGTTTGACTGTGCTGTGGTCTGAGAGACAGTTTGTTATAATTTGTTTTCTTGTACATTTGCTGAGGAGTGCTTTATTTCCAACTATGTGGTCAATTTTGGAATAAGTGAGATGTGGTGCTGAGAAGAATGTATATTCTGTTGATTTGGGGTGGAGAGTTCTGTAGATGTCTATTAGGTCCACTTGGTGCAGAGTCGAGTTCAATTCCTGGATATCCTTGTAAACTTTCTGTCTCGTTGATCTGTCTAATGTTGACAGTGGGGTGTTAAAATCTCCCATTATTATTGTATAGGAGTCTTAGTCTCTTTGTAAGTCTCTAAGGACTTGCTTTATGAATCTGGATGCTCCTGTATTGGGTGCATATATATTTAGGATAGTTAGCTCTTCCTGTTGAATTGATCCCTTTACCGTCATGTAATGGCCTTCTTTGTCTCTTTTGATCCTTGATGGTTTAAAGTCTGTTTTATCAGAGACTGGGATTGCAACCCCTGCTTTTTTTGTTTTCCATTTGCTTGGTAGATCTTCCTCTATCCCTTTATTTTGAGCCTATGTGTGTCTCTGCATGTGAGATGGGGCTCCTGAATACAGCAAACTGATGAGTCTTGACTCTTTATCCAATTTGCCAGTCTGTGTCTTTTAATTGGATCATTTAGTCCATTTACATTTAAGGGTAATATTGTTATGTGTGAACTTGATCCTGTCATTATGGTATTAGCTGGTTATTTTGCTCGTTAGTTGATGTAGTTTCTTCCTAGCATCGATGGTCTTTACGTTTTGGCATGTTTTTTCAATGGCTGGTACCAGTTGTTCCTTTCCATGTTTAGTGCTTCCTTCAGGGTCTCTTGTAGGGAAGGCCTGGAGGTGACAAAATCTCTAAGCCTTTGCTTGTCTGTAAAGGATTTTATTTCTCCCTGACTCATGAAACTTAGTTTGGCTGGATATGAAATTCTGGGTTTAAAATGCTTTTCTTTAAGAATGTTGAATATTGGCCCCCACTCTCTTCTGACATGGAAAGCTTCTGCAGAGGGATCTGCTGTTAGTCTGATGGGCTTCCCTTTGTGGGTAACCTGACTTTTCTCTCTGGCTGCCCTTAATATTTTTTCCTTCATTTCAATTTTGTTGAATCTGACAATTATGCGGTTGGAGTTGTTCTTCTCAAGGAATATCTTTGTGGCATTCTCTGTATTTCCTGAATTTGAATGTTGGCCTGCCTTGCTAGGTTGGGGAAGTTCTCCTGGTTGCTTTCCTGCAGAGTGTTTTCCAACTTGGTTCCATTTTCTCCGTCACTTTCAGGCACACCAATCAGTCATAGATTTGGCCTTTTCACATAATCCTATATTTCTTGGAGGCTTTATTCATTTCTTTTTACTCTTTTTTCTCTACACTTCTCCTCTCACTTCATTTCATTCATTTCATTCACTCACTGAAACTCTTTCTTCCAGTTGATCAATTCTACACTTCTCCTCTCACTTCATTTCATTCATTTCATTCACTCACTGAAACTCTTTCTTCCAGTTGATCAAGTCGGTTACTGAAGCTTGTGCATTTGTCATGTAGTCCTCATGTCATGGTTTTCATCTCTATCAGTTCTTTTATGGTCTTCTCTGCATTGATTATTCTAGTTATCCATTCATTCATTTTTTTTTCAAGGTTTTATCTTCTTTGCACTGGGTACCTAGTTCCTCCTTTAGCTCTGAGAAGTTTGATGGACTGAAGCCTTCTTCTCTGAACTCATCAAAGTCATTCTCCATCCAGCTTTGTTCCGTTGCTGGTGATGAGCTGCGTTCCTTTGGAGGGGGAGATGTGCTCTGACTTTTTGAATTTCCAGCTTTTCTGCACTGCTTTTTCCCTGTCTTTGTGGCTTTATCTGCTTTTGTTCTTTGATGATGGTGACATACTGATTGGGTTTTGGTGTGTGTCCTTTCTGTTTGTAAGTTTTCCTTCTAACAGTCAGGACCCTCAGCTGTAGGTCTGTTGGTTCCTTTGCTTGAGGTCCACTCCAGACCCTGTTTGCCTGGGAATCAGCAGTGGAAGCTGCAGAAGATAGAAGATTGCTGAACAGCGAGTGTTTCTGTCTGATTCTTGCTCTGGAAGCTTCGTCTCAGAGGTGTACCCAGTCATGTGAGGTGTGAGGTGTCAGTCTGCCCCTAGTGGGGGATGTCTCCCAATTAGGCTACTCAGGGGTCAGGGACCCACTTGAGCAGGCAGCCCGTCCATTCTCAGATGTCAGCCTCCGTGATGGGAGAACCACTGCTCTATTCAAAGCTGTCAGACAGGACATTTACATCTGCAGAGGTTTCCGCTGCTTTTTGTGTAGCTATTCCCTGTCCCCAGAGGTGGAGTCTACAGATGCAGGCAGGCCTCCTTGAGCTGTGGTGCGCTCCACCCAATTCGAGCTTCTTGGTGGCTTTTTTTACCTACTTAAGCCTCAGCAATGGTGGGCGCCCCTCCCCCAGCCTCACTGCCACCTTGCAGTTAGATCTCAGACTGCTGTGCTAGCAATGAGGGAGGCTCCGTGGGCGTGGGACCCTCCAGGCCATGGGTGAGATATAATCTCCTGGTGTGCCGTTTGCTAAGATCCTTGATAAAGTGAGTATTAGGGTGGGAGTTACCTGATTTTCCAGGTGTTGTGTGTCTCAGTTTCCCTTGGCTAGGAAAAGGAATTCTCTTCTCCCTTGCATTCCCAGGTGAGGTGATGCCTCACCCTGCTTCAGCTCTCACTGGTTGGGCTTTACCCACTGACTAGTATCAACTGTCTGACATGCCCCAGTGAGATGAACCTGGTACCTCAGTTGAAAATGCAGAAATTACCTGTCTTCTGTGTCACTCATGCTGGGATCTGGAGGCTGGAGCTGCTCCTATTTGGTCAACTTCTAAAATGTGTGTTTCTGAGTGATTGTCTATGATTGGCATATTTGGAATTATTTCTGGAAATGATAGCTGATACTAGTCCCCAGGTTTGATTTGTATCAGTGTCTTCAGAGTTAAAGAAAAGCCCATTACATCCCAATTTACCTAGGAAATATATGTGTACACATGTAACATCAGTCTCATGCCAGACACTGCTATGGTTACCAGTTCTGCAGACTCCAACCTTCTTCAGGCCCCATGTCTCTTTCTTCTTGCCTCAGGGCTTCTCTGTTGATGCCACAGGGAAATCCATGTTTGAGGATGTCTTATCTAGGTACAAGCCTGAAGGTTCAGAAATGTTAATAATATCGTGGATGAAACTGAAAAATGGAGAGCAGAAGTCGATGGGTAATGATTCCTTCCTCAATTTTCCCAGAGAGGGAGTTTTGAGACATACTTCATATAATTCCATAAGTTTTTCTATGGGATCTGAGTTATATAAGTCATTCCTATTGTTGACCGATTAAATAATACACCTTTGACTGGCTCTCCTCCATGCCTACTTATCTTCCCATCTCACAGTCATTCTCTCAGAATCCCACTTTCCAAAATAAATGTTTGCTATTCAGTTTTGCCTCAGTTTCTAAGGCAGGAGGGTTAAAAGTCATTCATGAATAGTGTCCCTTCTTATCATTACATAATAGAAAATGTGGTCAAACATATTTACAACACTGCTCAGATGGTGATGAAATACTTTTCATAAAACCAGCTTTGAATCTTACTTAAAACTATCTTTATCATTGTATTGTTAAAAACTTATTTTGCTTTTACATTAGAAAAGGCTGATTCTTATATTTAAATCTAGAAAAGTGGATAATATCTTTACAACATGAAATATTGAAATAAATGAATATATGTAAAGTATTATTAGTTTATACTCCATAATTTTAAAACTTTATTTTAAAAATTACTATAATATACATGTTTCTAGATGATTTTGATAACACAGAATGCACAGAATATGACAGGAAAATTATCTTTAATTTTACTAACCAAATGTCATATGGTTTCATATTTATATTTAAAATAAAATATACCTTATAAAATTGAAGCTTACTTGTTTATAGAGATAGATATCCTACCTTTTTCCATGTTCCACACCATAAGCATTTTCTCTCTGTATTGAATAATCTAGGAAATGTGATTTTCAATGGAATAAATTATTTTATTTCACTCTTGATGAACATTTAAGTTTCTAAATTTTTGCCTTAAGTAGTGTTGCATTGAGCATTAATGTATATAAATCTTTATGTTCCTTTCTGGGTATTGGTTTAGGGTAATTTTCTGGAACTTGAGTTGCTCTATTAATGTATCTGCATCTTTAATTGCATACATATTTGTATTTGTCACCTATTTTTCTCACAAAAGCTTAGTTTAATTTGCATTTTATAAGATTTGTTCTGCCACAAATATTTTTATTGTTACCACTGGCCAAGGTTCTGAGGTTTCACTTGTTCATGGATAGTTTTAGCACATAAAATCTCTCCTTTATTTCCAACTTTGTTTTCTATCATTGACTTTTGTGATTTCAACATTCCAGTTGATAATAAATCCATAAACTAATTTATCACTCAAATAGCAATTTTTTTCTCATTTCTATCTTATATGCCTAATCTTATATTGTGTCCTTCAAACTCTCAATTCTATGCTTTTATAAATATTTAAACTTAGCAAGTCTTTGACCACACAGATAACTCAAACTAATTTACTCAATTATATTATTACTGTCAAAATTCTCCATCTCACCCACACTTCTCTCCTCTCCTTACACAACTTAAAGTTTCTAGCCCATAGTTATAACTAATTTCTGCTTTGAAAATGTCTAAACTTTCTTACAGTTATCTTTCACAACATACTTCCGGAAAGTCTTTTACCTAGTTAAACCAAATACCTGAGTGTTTTAGCAGAACACATTTGGAAAGACAATCCCACGACCATATTGGCCAGTCTTACTTAAAATTAATGACATAAATAAAAAATGGACACTAAACAGAATCTAACACTTAATATATCCTGTAATATGCTTTAACATTCTTTAAAATGACAAATTAATAAGGGAAAGATTATCTTTTCCCTTAATTTTTCATAACTCCTTCTTTTTCATATTCCTCCAATGATGACCTTGCCTTACACTTCACTGAGAAAATGAAAGTCATGAGAATCTCTCTGTCTTAGTCTGTTCCTGCTGCTATAACAAAATACCTTAGACTGGGCAATTTATAGACAACAGCCATTTATTTCTCACAGCTCTGAGCCTGGGAAGTCCAAGATCAAAGCACTGGAAGATTTACTGTCCGCTGAAGGCTGGCTTTCTGCTTCCAGGGTGATGCCTTGTTGCTGGGTCCTCTGGAGGCGATGAAAGTTGTGTCCTTATATGGCAGAAGGAATAGAAAGACAGAAGGACAAAAGGACAGAAGGGTAAAAGGGTAGCAGGATCAAGGTGGCTTTCTCTAATCCTTTTATAAGGCAATAATCCCATTCATGAGTGTTCCACCCTTATGAATGAATCGTCTCCTGAAGGCCCCACCTGTTAGTACTATCACGTTGAGGTTTAAGTTCCAGCATATGAATTTTAGAGAGACACATATATTCAAACCATGATGGTCTTCCCATGGGCCCTCAAAATTAATATCCTTATATACAAAATGTATTCATTCCATTCCAGTAGCCCTAAAAGTCTTAACTCATTCCAGCATCAACTTCAAAGTCTAAATCTACAGTTTCTTCTAAGTCAGATATGGGTGGGACTCAAGGCACAAGTCATCTTAAGGTAAATTGCCCTCCAGCTGTGAGCCTGTGAAACCAAACAAGTTATACACTTCTAAAATATTATGGGATAGACATTCCTATTTCAAAGGAAAGAAATTCAGAAAAACAAGGGGTGGGAGATCCCAAGTCTAAAACCCAACAAGGTAAACAACATTAAATCTTAAGGTTTGAGAATAAACTTTGACTCCTTGTCCTCCTGCCTCTGAACAACTGGAGAAGGGTTTCTGACCCTAAGGCTCCAAAGGTCCGCATTCCCATGACTTACGTGCAGCCTACACAGCAGTTCTTATGGGTTGGAGTTGGATACATGCAGCTCTCCCAGGCTGCTGTTGCAGTCTTGTAGTTCTACAGTTCTGGATTCTCAAGGGCAGCACTGCATCCACAACTCTATTAAACACTGGAAATGGCAGCCCCACCACTGTGACAGTTCTTTGCCTCACACCTGAGGCTCCTTGAGGCACTATTTGCAAACTAGATGGAAATAGCCGTGCCTCCACAGCTGTTGTACTCTATGCACCTACAGAGTTGGCAGTATGCAAATGCCATGAAGATTTACTAATTCTGCTTTCTGGCAAGTATATCCCAAGCTGTACCTGACGCCACTTCAGTCACAGCTGGGGAAACCAAAGAGCACTGCACAAGAATAGGGGAGCAGATACTTGAGATGAGATCATATATCAAGGGATATGAGATTATTATTTTATTTATTTATATGTTTGATCTCATCATGTTTCCCTGTTTTCCTAAAAACACGTCTTTCTCTTGATAGTTTTGAGGCCACATCTTTGAATTTCCTCATATGTCAATGTTCACTCTTTCTTCATTACATTTCCAGGATCTCTTTTATTTGTTTTCCAAAATTGGAATGATCCAGATCTCAGTCCTGGTGCTTCTATTTTTTTTTATTCATATACTTCATCTAGATCACTACGTCTAGTCCCAAGGAATTGGGACTCTCCCTGGTCTTCTCATATCCCTGGAATTCCAAACTGAAATATACAACTGCCTACTTGGTATCAACATGTGGTAATGCAATAGGTTTATTTATTTATCAAATAAATCATATTCTTCCTTGTCTCTTCCTTCATACCAAGTCTCATCTTTCTTCCCTCTTCCTCATGTCAGAAAATAGTTCATCATCCACCCATAAATAATACACAAAAAATCCTGTTTGATTTTTCCTTAGTTCATATTTTGTTCATTCAAAAATTTTGTTTAATTCACCTCCACAACTGGAGTGGAATCTCTTGTCCGTTTCCTCTGTTGTCAGTTTCAGTTAAACCATCATCTCTTATCTGAATATTGATATTTTTGACTTAAATGTTCTCTCAGATTCTCTTCTTGGTAGTCTCTTTCCACTCGCTCTTCTGGAAAACAGTCAGATAAATTTAAAAAAAAGAAACACACACACACATTTAAGACAAGTTATGTTACTGTAGTCTTCACAATGGCTTTCTCGCATATTTTAAAAATAATCCAAATTCTTCATCTTAGCTAACAAAGCCACACACATACATACTAAGTCTCTCCTATCTTTTGTCACCTGTTACCAGTTACAAACTTTGTCTTTGATGTCTTGCTTCCTGCTTAAGTTCATTACCTAAGCTTTCATTTATTTTCAAGTGAAATATGAATGTATTTTTCCCTAATATTACTTCTCTCCCTGAGAGGAACATAGTTACAGGCTATTTGGGCATTACATTGTTCTTTGACGTCTGTGTTGTCAAATAAGATCTGTAAACTCAATTCCAGTCAGAGAGCAGAAACTTGCTAGGGTCAGAGGAAGAGGAAGAAGTTCAAAACAGAAAACAGCAAGAGTCAGAAGATGGAATATGGAATATGCAATACCCTGCCTTTTCCAGGTGCAATTAATTAGGTTTGCTTACTTTTTTTTTTTTTTTTTGTATGAATGATAAGGATTAACTTCCTTGTCTCAGTAGTGCAAAAAATGTAGATCACAGAATTAGTAGTATAATTAGTAGGAATTGTTTATCAGAATTAGGCCTTTCTGTGTCAGTCCAGCAAAATGTAGGAGGAAAGATTCTTAAGCTAGTTTAAAAATAAAACTAGAAAAATGTCAAAGGTCAGGTTAGACACATTGCCACTGAAGAATGAAGAATAGGGTCAGCTTCCTGGGTGTGTGACCTATGCAGTCTCATGTGGCCTTGTACTGAGAAGGGACCTGCATTTGGTATAATGATCTGTCCATCATCATTTAAAAATTATTGATACTTTTATCTTGTTTTTAAGTGAAGCCTGGTGGGACAATGAAACATACTTCAACAGACATGCGATTTCTACCTGCTGAGACAGCTGGTGAAGCAAAGGATGCAATGCGAAACCAGGAGAAGTGCCAGGGGTAGGGCCTGTGAGAGAACTGGCTGCCCATTGAACAGAGGGAGCATGGTCCTCAAGCAACCACAAGACATCAGTAAGAGATTCACTATGTAGTAGCAAAGGAAAACTTACTATACCACAGTAGGTTGATAGTCAGGTTTTGAAATCTCTTCATAAGTCAATTATAAGTGTTGTCACCTGAAGGCTGGTTTGGAAACACAGCATCAGAGTCTAAGTCCACTCAACCAGCTCCTCTCACAGATACTGAAGAGGTGAAGTTCACAACAGGTTCTTTCAGACTTTGTTACTTAGGTATCATCTGGGAACCAGTTAATAATGTAAAATTCCAGGCTTCACCATTAACCTATTGAATCAGAATCTGCGTTTTTACAAGACCCTTTGGTGGCCAGTTAGCATTTCAAATTCTGAGTAGGACTGTTGTAAAATGGTGGTTTTCAAACTTTTCTTACATTGAAATCACTTGGCTGCTTTTAAAAACACTGATTACTGAGTCCCACATGCACAAATTCTAAGACAGTTTGGGCACTGGGAATTTGTTAAAGTCCCCTCAGAAAATTTTAATTTACAGTCAAAGTTGAAAGTCATTGTAAGGGAAGTCCTACGTCACAGTTCAGTCTTCCTGCAGAGTAAGGTCTCAATGCACCAAAAATGGTACGCACTCATGGTGCAGCAGTTAGAGGCCAGCTTTGTCAACTTACATTCGCCTGACAGATTACAAAGTAAGATAAGGAGAACTGGCACAGAGTCAACATTGTCTACCTAGAGGACCTAGATTTTTTATTTAACCTTTTTGTATTTTGAATTTCATCCCTGAAACAGCCCTATGACCTTTTTCAGTCTGGTTTTACTGGGCTCTCTGTCTTGGTTAAGATAATACTTGTCTATATAAGAGTGTTCTTCAACTTCTAATCTCAGAAATGGGAGCTAGGGTGTCAGATCCTTCTTTTCCAGAAGGTTATAATCTTCACTTATTTTCCTATCAATCACATTATTTTAGGGAAAGACATCAAACCTCTTATTACAGCTTTCTCTCGGGCAAATGGACTCCACAAGGCTGCCATTTGCATAACTGAAGGAGACTTTTCAGGGCATCTTTTTCAATAATGATACACACAGCATAGATATATTCCATGGTAATTTTCTCTTTCTGCTTAGATCTAGTTTAAGCTGAATACTCATCCTCCCAAATGAGAGAAAACATAAAAACCCAAATTGACCTCTGTAGAGCAACTTATTTATGGTACCTTGCAATGATTTTTCTTGACTTCTTCTGTTGATTTTTCGTAAGTTCTAGTTTGTTTTTCTCTGAGTTTTACGTTTTCTTGCCTAATAGAGCCTGTACAAATTACCTCCTTTATTTCCGTGAATGTCCTTTCTGGTGTCAGGTTCTGAGGTTTGTTTCAGACTGAATATTGAGTCTAAATAGTGGGACAGGCTGTTTTGTTTCTCTCTGGGCATCATGGTTCAAATGGGGACACTGTCAGAAGGCAATGGGACAGACTTTTTACATCCCCTAGAAAATGAAAGGACTTTCCTTTTTTTGAAGCCTAGGAAGTAATACCTCAAGTCCACAGTATCTTGTCTATGTTTGCAAGAACTCTTGTTTTCCTTTGGCCTATGAAGCATAATATTTGGTATTTCTGTCGACAAAAGAGGCTGATAGCTTTTTGCCTGTTTAAAAACACTCTGGGTAATGTTAATGATTTGTATGACTTAGAGCCAGGTTCTAATGAATACAGCAGAAGGCTGGTTACTCTGCAGATTCACCACAGGAACAATTATGATTTCATATTTAAAAATAACAGCCTTTATTTCCCTTGTAGGGGAGTGAAGATTTCTTTTCTTCACCCATCACTAGGTTCGTGGCTAAGACACCTGTGAAAAAAGATCGATTAACAAGAGAAAAGCATAACAAATGTATTTAATATAAGTTTTACAAGACCCAAGAACCTTAAGAATTGAAGACCCCAAAAACAGGGAAATCTGTGTATTTTTATGCTAAGTTTGACAAAGAATTGGATAGTTGTGAAGAAGAATTATTAGAAGACAATAAATGTGTCATCTAATGGTAATAAGCTGGTGGGAAGGTGACACTTAGCAAGGTCTGTTAGTTTAGACTATTATTTGTGTTCCCTGTGTCTTCAGAGATTAGGGCACTCTTTTCTCTCATTATGTGGAAAGTACTTCTGGAATGAGGATCTTGGAGGAAAGTCGGATAATTCTTTCATAGTCTACTTCAGAAGACAAGGGATGGAGAAGGTCAGGGAATGACCTTCTTACTTCTGCTGTTTCTTCAAATGCCCACATGTCATATTTTGGGGTAGCATGTCCTGAACTTCATTACACTTTTCCATGAGTCTATTGTGGAAGTTAGCCAGAGCACTTACTCTATAAGATTTCCTAAGTAGCAGAATCACTGCAAGCATGTATACTGCCTGCACCATATTTCTTTATCCTAATCCAGTTTTTGTGCCTTATCATCTTGAATTTTACCCTCACTTGATGCATACATCTCCATCTTTTCCCTGAATCTTGGGCAATGAATCTTTGTGGCATACCTACAGGTTAGTAAAAACATAAGAATAAATTGAGAGAAGAGAAAAATTTTGCTTACCTATTATATTGAACTATATGAAATTACTAATATGTAAACATTTTGACATTTAAAATGACATGTATGTATAGCTGAGTCAAATAAACAAATAAAGGAAATAGCATGCCTGGTTATTGTAAATAATCTTAGTAGATTTTAGATACTGAATTCTGAATGGTTGAAAGACTTTTTGTTATATCAAATAATAATATATAAGCCATTATTTATTTACCTGCACATCTTATTCACCTGGTTCTAAGACTGGCTCATGAACAATCTTTTAGCTACTCCACTTACCTATCATATCATGATGTCCATTCTTGCATTAAAGTCACTGGTCCTGACCAACAAATCCCTTAAGATTGCAGTGTCCTCAAATGTATTTAAATAGGGTAAAGGTTGGGGTATTATATCTGACTCTAGCTACTTTCTAAGGTGTGTAGATACCTGTAGGACTATTGTCCTTTCTGAGAATCTTGATGCATTTGGGAATGTAAATCGGCCATTGGAGATAGTGATAGCTAAATTACTATATATTCTCAAAGTGAAAGAAAAGATGGAGCTACTGTGTTTAGGTTATTCAGTCCACTACAAGATTTGTTTTAATTCTCACAGTGCTTTAAAAAATGTGGTAAAACTAACAAAATGCAATTGGATTTATTTTGAAATCTAGAAAAGGAGCTAAAATTCCCGATATAGTGACATGGCAGATGGAAGATGAAACTGTAGCAGCAGATTAAGCTCAATATTATAAAGTCCCCAGAAACAAGCAGGTTGTCAGGAAGGCTTTATAAAGACTATAAAATTGGGCGTTCCAGCTCATTTTAACTAGTTCTCCAAGGAGCAGGAACCTCCTCGCTGACACCTTGGTTATACAACCAATTAAGTAGCCTCAGGGACGGTGCCAAGATCAAAACGACAAGGAATGTTCAAGTGGTTTCAGCTGTAATGCACAGTCACAATACAGTCCACCAAATAGTATGCACAAAAATACCCTTCTATTTTTATTCTTGTTGTTCCAAGGTCGAATACTTTCACTAATATATTGTGAAAATTAAACAGTTAATGAAGTAACAGAAGATTGCTGTTACAGAAAGCTACATAGATGCCATCAGTGTCGAAGGCCTTTTCTTCTAATGTCTCTTACATTAAGATTTTTTTTTAATGTCTTTGACTTCGAGGCAAATAATGATTTAGAGGAAGCCACTTTCAGATTCACTGAAAAAAGCAAGGCAGTTTTGAAATTCATTTCAAAATAAATTTGTCTTTTATTCATTTTAATTCACAGGAGGAAAACAAATGGTTCAGGTATAGAATTTATCACTTACAGAAATTTTGATATGAGGTTCTACATAAAAATTGGTTTATTTTTCAAGCTCTTCAACTGAGCATTACACAAGACTGCTGTTGCTATAACTTAACATTAACTATTTCATTGTTGGCAATATGCTTATTAATATTTTTTAAATGTAGTCTTTTTAATTTGTGTATTTAAAATTTGAATATCTAGCCATCTATTTTATGGGATCTGTCAGGTATGGTGCATAATAAATTGCAATGATAGAGACCCAGAATTGCAAAGTTTTAAATAACATAGACGTTTACTTCCTCCTTTTAAAATGGCTTAGAGATCAATAGTACAGAGCATGGTGGGAAAATCTGTTCTATGAAGTTGTGAAATCCAGACCCTTTCCATCCTGTAGCTCTTTCATTTCCTAGGTTTGTGTCTTTATCCATATTGAATACAGGGAGTTCATTAATGCATGGACAAAAAAGACATCCAAGTGTGGATTTGAAGGCGCTAAACTGAAAGTTGCTTCCACATTACTTTCATTCATACCACATTGGCCTAACTTAGTCATAGTTTTCTCACATAGCTACAAGGGAGCTGAAAAATCCAGACCATAGTTGGATAGCTATGTGCTTAGCTAAAACTCAGAATGATCTATTATATGGAAGCAGAGATGGCAAATGAAAGAAAGCTAGTGGCTTTTACCATATTAAACATTCTTCCTTATTTTTTGGAAGTATAGGTATATTGTAACTGAATGTACATCTGGCTGCTCATCACTGGGAGTCAAAACAGGAGGAACAAGATACTGTGAAAAGAACATAGTTTTATTAGTCAAAGGCTAGCAATCAGGAAATGGCCAGGCTCATGCCTTTAAAATACCTTTTCAGCCAGGTGCAGTGGCTCACGCCTGTAATCCCAGCACTTTGGGAGGCAGAGGCAGGAGGATAATGAGGTCAGGAGATCGAGAACATCCTGGCTAACATGGTGACACCCCATCTCTACTAAAAATACAAAAAGAAATTAGCCAGGCGTGGTGGCGGGCACCTGTAGTCCCAGCTACTTGGGAGACTGAGGCAGGAGAATGGCATGAACCTGGGAGGCGGAGCTTGAAGTGAACCAAGATAGTGCCACTGTACTCCAGCCTGGGCGACAGACAGGAGTGAGACTACATCTCAAATAAATAAATATAAAAAATAAAATAAAATACTTTTTCAAAGTTTGGGCTGAATGAGGAAGTTAAAAAGGGAAAACTTGGTATGACAATATATGGGAGAGGTGCAGGATAATACAAGATCTACATACCTCTCTCTGATGGCTATCTTGGGTTATTGTCCACCAGGAGTGCAGGCTTGTGCTATCTCAAAAATTACTTGGTTTTAGATTAGCTGCCTTGTGGTAATCTCTAGATGGGGGAAGATTCTGTAGCTAGATCTTCATACCTGATGAATTTCAAAATTAGTCCCTGGAATTTCTTAGCATGCACATAATTAGATAAGCTAGCACAGTATAAGGAGTCTCCAGTGGGAGGAGAAGAAAACAACGAGTTTCAAAGTGTATTTCAAGATTAAGGCTAGAGAAAAGAAAAAAAGTTGTAAAATGCATTTTGAAGCTAAGCTACTCAGTTACAATATCAGTTTGGGAATTTGGTGACTACCTTCTTCCTGTATTTTAATTAGTTTGCATGAGAAAGGAGAATATAATTCTTCATTTTTTTTTTTAGCATGGAACTTGCATGTAAAAACCTAAGCTCTTAAAAATTAACATACATCGCAAGCAAGAGGAGTCCAAGGAAATAGATAACTAAGTATAGTATCTTGCGTGAGATCTAGGAACAGGGAAAGGATATTAGGGAAAACACCAAGAAAATATGAATAAATTATGGACTTTAACAATAGTTATCAATAATAATTCCTTAATTGTAACAAGTGTTCTATACCATCTTCGTCAATTCAGGCTGCTGTAACAAAATACCAAAAACTGAGTGGCTTGGAAATGACAGATACTTATTTCTCACAGTTTTGGAGACTGGAAATTTGAGATAAGGGTGCCAGCATGGTTGGGTTCTGGTGATGTTACAGGATGATGCCACACAGTTCCAGGTTCTTGGTGTCGCGAACAAAGAACTGGACAAGACACACACAGATAACAAAGCAAGGCAGCGAAGGTTTATTAAGCGCAGTATTACACTCTTGAAGTGGAAGAGCGGACTGACCTCTGTGAGATGACACATGAGATCAGCGTGAGTTTGGTATATTTTGGGTCTTTTTATGTGTTGTGTCCCTTCTCTTCCCAAGGCTGCCTCATTTCTAGCCAGTATCTGCCTCTTGATTTATAAGTATGTTGCTTAGTTACTTTGGTCCCTGTGAGCTTGCTTGTTGCCTCCATCCCATAATTTTAAGTAGGTGCCTGATACGCAGTCCATATGCATGAGCTTTAATAAGCTGATTGTCATATGGGGTCATTTTAAGGCTACTTTTTCTCTTTAATGTGCATGCCTGTTCCTGAAGAACTGCTCTTTACTGGTTTGATCTGTATCCCACAAGCCATGGGGTCCTCATTCACTTCTCTGTCTTTGTGTTTTGACTGCTTAACTTCTGCCTCTTATCTTGCTTCTTGCTCACATACGCCTTTACCTTGCTTCTGCTCCCTACTTTTACTCATTCTGCCCTTTATTCAAATTTTAATTCCCTTTGCTTCCTTACTGCCTCATTTTTCCTATTTTCCTGCTTCATTTTCCCTATTTTCCTGTCTCAGTGAGGGCCCTCTTGTGGGTAGTAAGCAGACTGCCTTCATCTTCTCATAGTATCTTCACATGGTGGACAGAGGGCAAGAAAACTCTCTGGGTTTTGTTTTTCTTTTTAATAAAGGTACTAATCCAATTTATGAGGGCTCCATCCTTATGATCAATTTACCTCTCAAAAGCCCCACCTCCAAACACCACATTTGCCTTAGGATTTCAACATGTGAATTTTGCAGTGGCACAAACATTCTGTACATTGCATATACTAATGTAAGATATCAATAGCAGGAGAATCAGGATGTGTAGTAACACAGCAAATCTCAGTACTCTCATTGCATTATTCTGTAAAGCTAAAAAAGTTCCTAAAAAGTTTATTATTAAAAAATAAATGTGAGTTACTGTGTATTTACTATCATTATCAATACACTATTATGTATTATTACTATTTGCATACCTCATTGAATGTAGCACGTAATCATAGTGTGAAACACAGATAACAGTGAAATAGCAATTTGGAAAAGAACTTTTTTCTTTTTTCTTTTTTTTTTTTGCGATGGAGTTTCACTCTTGTGGCCCAGGCCAGAGTGCAATGGCAAGTCTCGGCTCAATGCAACCTCTGCCTCCCGGGTTCAAGCAATTCTCCTGCCTCAGCCTCCCGAGTAGCTGGGATTACAAGCATGCACCACTACACCTGGCTAATTTTGTATTTTTAGTAGAGATGGGCTTTCTCTGTGTTGGTCAGACTGGTCTCGAACTCCTGACCTCAGGTGATCCACCTGCCTTGGCCTCCCAAAGTGCTGGAATTACAGGTGTGAGTGACTGCACCCAGCAAAAAGAACTTTTTTAAAAAAAATTAATAATATCCCTGGACTCCCAATTGATTTAAGCATAAAATAGTAAAGGATTAAATTAAATGAACTTTTCAATTGGACTATCAATTCAGAAGACAAATTTACTTTGATCATTTGTGTTAATAAAAAATCTATTTTCATTTAAAAAAGTTGTATACAGTTTCTCAGTTGGACTAGATGTAAATTATCTAATTATTTTTGTTTTCAGAGAATTTATAGATTGCCTTAATAAATGATTAATCTGTACCACTTTTCTGTGGTAAGTCTTCAGACACATATTAATCAAGAAAAATATTACTAACCTACAGAGCTGTTTTCTTGTTCTGTTGCTTCATGTGAATTTCAAATGTTGCTCCTTATGAAGAAGAGATTTTTATTTCATAAAGTCACTTCAGAAATAAACAGACTGTGTTTGACATTGACTTTGTTACTAAATTTAGGCAAAACAAAGTTTGAAACTCATATTTACAATCTAATTGCTATAAGAAAAGGAACTCTATGTTGTGAGATAGAGGATATAAACTGATATACTAGTTAAAAATAAGAAGTAAATAAATATAAAATAAGTCAATGCCTGCAACAGTATTGTCATAATTAGAGAAACTGAATTTCTAACAATATTTTGTTTGTTTTCTTCATACAGTGTATCCCTTTTCTAATTCTTTTGTTGTTGGTTCATGGGGCAATAAGGGAGTACATTTTCTCCAAATGAATGCCATCAGATCCTTGTTAAACTTTGTTTAAGTCAGAATTATATTTTAGTTAGTCTGTCTTTGCTTTTAAGGAACAGGAACCCTCTTGTTTGTTTTTTTTATTTTATTGTTATTTTGGTGGTTTTAATCATATTTAAATGAGGGTTTATTAGATACAAATACTCTAGAACTCTCAGAAGACTAATTAACCTAACAACGGAGAGTTTGAGTCCATGTAAATCTGATTGTCATGGAATTAGAACTGGTTGCAAGCAAAGTTTGATGACCTTAGAATCAGGTTAAGTGAGACTTAATTCTGGTAAACATGCACTAATACAACACAGCTTTTTAAATGAGTACATTCTCACTAAGTCTAATCAGCTATCCTGTAACTACAGGTTCTTAATGAAAAAATCTATTATTTATTAAATACTCATGATGTTCCAGACACTGTTCCAATATACATTGAATATCTCATTAAAACTTCACAAACCCCTGTTGTGATTTCTGTATCCTTACAAAGTATAATGAACTTACCTGATATAAGGTGGAAGCGGGCAGAGCAAGAACACAAAATACATACAGCCCTTATTCCCTACATCTTACTGTCTCTTTAAGAAATTAAGTGATTTTTGGAAATGTCTTATAATATTATACAGGCATTGAAAATGTCATTTAGAATATTAATAAACTTTATGCTATAATATTAAAAATCAAGAGTAACTACTGTACAATTAATACAACAAATAAAATATATATACCTTTATGCATAGATTCAATATGTGAAAGAATTATGCTAAATGTTTACACTGTTTATCTCTTATTAAGTTGACTTGCCAGTGCTTATTTGATTTTGGGGAAATTTCCACATTCTTTACATTCTGTAATTTTGTTAATTTGGAAAAAGTCATAATAAATATCAAGAATAAAGCTCAATCTGTTGTTTTCTGTCTTCTTTATTCCTTATGTGTGTATATGGAAACAATTATTTCCCCTAAATTTCTTTATTACTGTATGAATCAAAAATAGGAGTAACTTCGACATACTTGTACAATAAAATTAACATAGGAATCAGACGGAAAAGGCAGGCTTGAATTTATTAGACAATGAAAAAAATTTTGAGATTTTCACCGGCCTTATAACCCCTCACTGTTTTGGATAGACTGGAATTGTTTTTATAGTAGAATGGAGGTAAAATGAGCAATTTTTCATTTGTTTGAGCAAAACATTTAATACTGATTTCCCTTTTCTCTGTAACCTCATGGCTGAAAATTTCTCTAGACATTTAAGCGATGGAGTTGCAAACTAATGTGGAATCTTTCCAATCATACTTACTTATGATGCTTATGTTAATTTAGAATTAGCTTTTAGAATTAATTTAGGGTAATAAGTTTTATTGGATAAAGTCATACCCTATTAAGAAATTAGAAATGCAAAGGATTAAGAAACACATGTTTAAAAATTTAAGAAATTTGTGAGATTTAAACTACTTTGGCAAACTACACATTCTTTGACAAACTCTATGAAGTGGTTATGAATCTTAGTTCCTGAATACAAATATTCAATGAATATTTTAATTAACATAAATCTGAATGAAGCTTATGATTCTCTACTCATGGAAAACTCAGTCTCACTCATTGGGCACAAAGTTGGGTGAGTTTTCTGGAGTATTAGGTAGCACCAAAGAAACAGGTGTCCAGTCACTAATCATTAGTCTTTGCTTATTGGTTACTGATAAGTATACACTGTTGTCCTAGGCATGTTAGTCTCTTAAGGTCAAAGATTCTGTTGTTTCCATGAAGTACTTAAACATGGGGATCATCATTTTGGTAGTGACTACTGTCTATCCTCTAAAATCTGTTCTCTTTTCTTTCATTATAATGTAATTATACTTGGGCAAGTCACAATTCCAGGCAGTACTTGATTGTATGTGTGACTGCATGACTAAGTTCTTGTCAAGGAATTGTGACGGAAGTACTATTTCAGGCCTGAAACTATAGAATGGCCATGATTTCTCCCTACCTAAAATTTATTGTTTTTTTAGTTGGAAACCTAACTAATTAGTAGTGCTTTACGTTTACTGATAAATTAATTTGAAACATATTGGAAGTTAAACTTTAGCTACAGTTTATATTTTGGTATCATAAAATATATCATAACAGAAAGGTATACTTTATAACAAATAAAAATCATACCTAATCATACACCATAATACTATTCACAGTATAGCAAATGTCCTTCTAGTCTGTGTCCCTATCAATAAACATATTTTACATAGCTACAACTTTGCTTATTTAGTCCTTTGTGTTCTGCTTTTTGTTGCATATTTTACAATATATTTTCTACTTCTTACACAAAAATTATGAAAGTACTTAGAAAATGTAATAAATCCATAACCTGTAACTCTATTTAAATACTATTATTTGAATATAAATACTGCTATAATGAGCACATGCATGCTTATGGCCTTTCTGTATCTTGGATAATTTATTCAGAAGTTCTCTTAGTCCTTCCAGGTAGCTTTAACAAACTACCATAGACTGGGCAGCCTAACCAGCAAACATTGATTTCTCACAGTTCTGGATGTTGAGAAGCATAAGATCAGAGTATCAGCAATTTTGGTGTCTGATGAAGGCCTGCTTCCTTGTCTACAGATGATTGTTTTCTCACTTTGTCCTTACATGGTGTTTGGATCCAGCACTGGGCTTTTCATCCCTTTATATGGGCACTAATTCTATCATGGGAGTTTCATCCTCATGACATTATTCAAACCCAATTGCCTTCCAAATGTCTCATCTCTAAACACACTATCACATTAGGGCCTCAATATGTGAATCTGGCAGGGAAGTGTAGGCAGTCTATAACAGAAGTATATTTAGTTTACTAAATAAGTTGAATAGCAAGAGTGTAAACAGAAAGCAAATTGATTCTTTTCCATCATTATGAAAACAGTAACTGTAAGGCCAGATGTGGTGATTCACACCTGTAATCCCAGCACTACAGGAGGCCAAGGCAGGTGGATCATTAGGTCAGGAGTTTGAGACCAGCCTGGCCAACATGATGAAACCTAGTCTCTACTAAAGATTAAAAAAAAAAAAAAAAATTAGCCAGGCATTGTGGTGTGCACCTGCAATACAAGCTACTTGGGAGGCTGAGGTAGGTGAATCCCTTGAACCCAGGGGGTGGAGGTTGCAGTGAGCCAAGATCATGCCATTGCACTCCAGCCTGGGCAACAGGGCAAGGCTCCATCTCAAAAAAAAAAAAAAAAAAGAAAGAAAGAAAGAAAAATTAAGCTAATTGCATTATTGTATTGCTTAAATGTAAAAATTTTCGTATATGATCTAGTAAAAGTGTCTTGATAAGTCCATTGTTGACATTTCAATATCTCATCCAACTTATGGCCATCGATGCCATGTAATCAACCAACAGCAGACTGCAGCTTGAAATGTATATCGTTGGAGGAAACAACACTGGTAATTAGGCCTGTGTTTAATTAACAACTAAGGTAATCTCCAGACCTTTAAGTGTATACTCATAGAAAGTATACTGCTAATAGGCTGCAGCCTCTATAAGAGAACTCTTCTGGATGCACTCATATGTTTCAAGAGGTGGTCTTTAAATATATCTAACAAGAGAGCAAACCTGAATCAATCAACCTGACTTAAAATCCATTGCAATGGCAAAGTTCTTGCTTTCTATGTTGAAAAGAAATTAGTCTTTCATAAATTATGGACTAAAGGTTACTCCATTTGCTTTATTCTTCTGCCCTTCACCAAAGGTACTAGTATTTTCTGTTTCCTCTCCATCATTATATTATTGGATTTCTTGGGAGGAGTTAAGTTGAGGAGTTAATCACGGTGAGCTATATCCATTGTTGACCTAGGGAATTCACAGATAAATCCTAGATTGGAAATAGATTTAATAGCAGGATAAGAATCTAGGATGTTCTCTTTTATTGTTGGGATAATTAGTATTTCCATTTTGGACCATTTTATTATAGTTGAGAAGGTTTGCTCGTGCCTGTAATCCCAGCACTTTGGGAGACTGAGGCAGGTGGATCCCCTGAGGTTAGGAATTTGAGACCAGCCTGGCCAACATGGTGAAACACCGTCTCTACTAGAAGTATACAAATTAACTGGATATGGTGGCAGGTGCCTGTAATCCCAGCTACTCAGGAGGCTGAGGCAGGAGAATAGTTGAACCCCAGAGACTGAGGTTGCAATGAGCCGAGATCATGCCACTGCACTCCAGCCTGGGCGACAAGAGCGAGACTCTGTCTCAATAATAATAATAACAATAATAAGCAATGTATATTTATGTTTGTCTTATATCTTCTTATTCTATAGTTTATGTCAAATACATTTCCTTTTCATTTGATTTTGTCTAGCAACAGAAACCTTTACTATGCTTTGGTTTTTGTATGTAGTCATATTAACCAGGAATAGTTCTGATTTATAGTATTTTCCGACATCCATGTATATACTCCAACCATGGCTAATTTCAAGTTACAAAGAGTTTAACTAGCCTGATAAATTCCTGAAAATATTGCAATCCTATCTTGTAAACCAGATATAGCATGTCACTGGATTTATGAAGAAAATGCACTGTGCTATTTTTACGTAACTTTACTGTGCCCTGTTTCTATTGAAATAGTCAACACACTGATTAAAACAGAAAAGTTGTAACAGCCAAAAAAAACCCTCATAATACAGATGAATAATATTCTAGGTTCCAGGAGTATTGTCATTGAAAATGGAATCCTGCACCTAAAAGAGAGCTAGTCAGGATAAAATGATTTGGATTACTCATTCCATGTAGTCATTGAAGGCTCATAGGATTTCTTCTTTTTATGTCCATCTGAGAATATCCATTTAGGAAAAAAAAGAATCACTTTTTTATGGATTGTTTCTCAAGAAGAAAATGTCTAACTACCATACATTATCCAATATTAAATGTATTGTTAACACATGCAGGTAAACACACAATAGAAGATCACTCTTTTGTTTAGGAGAGCCTTAGTAAATAAAGCAATGGACATTTTGTTATGAGCTTTAAACAATAAACATACCTGCTGCTTATGACTTAAGTTTTCCAAAACAGCCAGATGGATAGAGAAGAATTCATCTACCCTGTTTGTGGAAAACCAAACGATGAATAGGATGCTCCTCCTGTAGTATTAAATAAACATAACAAATCAGGCTTAAAAAATTCCTGTGGCAAAAGCAAATGTGGGCATTTACTCATGATACGAAACATCTTAAGTTTTAATAGTATTTGCTATAGTAAATAAATGCATGTTTTTTGATTTTTAAAACCCTAGAAATACAGTATAGTTGATCTTTGAATAACATGGATTTGAAATGTATAGGCCCAATAATATGTGAATGTATTTTCAATAAATGTGTTTAGAAAACTGTTTGGCGATTTACAACAATTTGTAAAAAGATGAATTACGTAGATAAGAAATATTTTAAAAATCAAGAAAAAAATTGACATGTCATGAATGCATAAAATATAGGTAGATACTAGTCTATTTTATCATTTCCTACTACAAATTAAGCACAAATCTATTATAAAAAAGTTACAATTTATCAAAACTTATGCAAACACTTACAGGCCATACCTGACACCATTCTCAGTGGAGAGAAATGTAAACAAACATAAAAATGCAGCATTAAGTCATAACTGCACAAAATTAACTGCAGTACATACTGTACTATTGTAATAATTTTGTGGCCACCTCCTGTTGCTATTAGGATGAGCTCAAGTGCTGCGAGTATCTGCTTAAAACACCACATGAGGCTAATCATCTCTGCATGAGCAGCTTATCTCTCCAGTAAACTGGATATCACAGTAAAATGTGATCTCCTGAAGTTCTTGCATATTGTTCATCATGTTTAGTGCAGTATCATAAACCTTGAATAACACCATGGGACCCACACAAAGCGCTACTAGTGATGCCAGGTTTTTTTCTTTAAAAGCAAAAAAGAAGTCATGAAATTATAAGAAAAAGTTGAATAGCTTGATAGTACTGTGAATTGAGGTACAGTAGTACCTACTTCAATTGCCCACAATTTCAAGATAAATGAATCCAGCATTAGGACCACTTTTAAAAAGTAAAGAAGTCATCACTGCAGGTACACCAAAAGACACAGAACCTCGCACTTTTTGTGAAATACCTTCTTTTGTCTTGTAATGAAAATGCATCTTTTATGTGGATGCAGGATTGCTGTAAGAAAAGCATACCTGTGGACTCGAATTTGATTTTAAAAAAAGGAAAGTCATTATATGACAACTTAAAGAAAAAGGAAGGTGAAAAATCTAAAGCTTGAGAAAGTAATGCTGGCAAAGTGTACTTTCATAAGTTTAGAAAGATGCTTGTTTTTAAAAAATGTCAAGATAACAGGAGAAGCAGCTTCCACCAATCAAGAGGCAGCAGACAAGTTCCCAGACATCATTAAGAAAAATCACCGAGTAAAAAAAGATATTTGTATCAACAGGTTTTTAATGCATAAAAAAGTGCCCTATTCTGAAAAAAAAAAAATGCTACAAAGGATATTTATTACTAGAGAAGAGAAGTGAACATCAGAATTTCAGGCAAAAAGTTATAGGCTCACTGTCCTGTTTTATGCAAATGAAATTGTTTTGTATATTTTGTGTGTGTGTTTGTGTGTGTATGTGTGTGTGTGTATTTAAATCAAGACTGCCCTTATCTATAAACCTGCTAACCTCAAGCTTTTAAGGCTAAAGATAAATACTAGCTGCTAGTCTTTTGCTTGTAAAACAAGAAGATCTGCATAACAGGAACCTAACTGGTCCCATTGATTCTCTGTCCTTGAAGTCAGGAAGTACCTTGTCAGTAAGCAACTGTCTTTTAAAGTTCTTTTGGTATTGTACAATACCCCTGGTCACCCAGAACCCCATGAGTTAAACCCAAAAGACATTAAAGTGCTCTACTTGCCTCTAAACACAATGTCTCTAATTCAGCCTCTAGATTAGGGAATCATAAAGACCTGTAAGTTTCATTACACATGGTACTCTATGGAAAGAATTGACAACACTATGGAAGATTATCCTAAAAAAGAGAATATCATGAAAATCAGAAAGGATTACACCATTGAAGATGCCATCGTTGCTATAGAAATAGCTGCAAAAGCCATGAGGCCCAATACAAATTTCTGCTGGAGAAAACTGTCCAGATGTTATACGTGACTTCACAGGATTTACAACAAAACCAATCAAGAAAATCATGAAAGATATTGTGAATATAACCAAAAAAAATCATGGGTGAGGGATTGAGGTAAAGGGTATCAAAATATGGATCTTGGAGAAATTTAAGAGCTAACAGACACCCCACCAGAAGAACTAACAGAAGATAACTTGATGCAGATGAGGGCTTCTGAACCAGTACCAGATGAGGAGGAAGAAAACATAGAATAAACAGTGCCAGAAAATAAATTGACATTAGACAGTACGGCAGAAGTGTTCCAATTATTCAACACTGCTTTTGAGTCCTTTTATGACATGGATGTTGCTATGATATCACTGGCACTGAAACAAATGATAGAAGGAGGATTGATATGATATAGAAACATTTTTAGAGAAACAGAAAAGCAAAACAAAAAATCAGAGAGAGGCTGGGCGCGGTGGCTCAAGCCTGTAATCCCAGCACTTTGGGAGGCCGAGAGGGGTGGATCACGACGTCAGGAGATCGAGACCATCCTGGCTAACACGGTGAAACCCTCTCTCTACTAAAAAATACAAAAACTAGCCGGGCGAGGTGGTGGGCGCCTGTAGTCCCAGCTACTCGGGAGGCTGAGGCAGGAGAATGGTGTGAACCCGGGAGGCGGAGCTTGCAGTGAGCTGAGATCTGGCCACTGCACTCCAGCCTGGGCAACAGAGTGAGACTCTGTCTCAAAAAAAAAAAAAAAAAAAAAATCAGAGAGAAATTACTATGTATTTCTATAAAGTTACACTGAGTGTGGCTGCCTCACCTGTCCCTCTTCCACATCCTCCACCTCCTCTGCCTTTGCCACACCTGAGACAGCAAGAACAACACCTCCTCTTCCTCCTCCTCAGCAGACTCAACATGAAGATAAGATAGATGAAGACCTTTATAATGATCTACTTTCACTTAATTAATAGTAAATACATTTATTCTTTCTTATTTTCTTAATATTTTTCTCTAGTTTTTTAAATAAGAATACATTATATAGCATATATAACATAAAAATTTGTGTTATTCAACTGTTTATGTTACACATAAGGCTTCTGGTCAGTAATAAGCTATTAATAGTTATATTTTGGGGGAGTCAAAAGTTATACACAGATTTTCAACTGTGCAGGGATCAGTGCCTTAACCCCTGCATTGCTCAAGTGTCAACTGTAGTTTCTCCCTTATCCTTGCTTTCACTTTCTGTGGTTTCAATTATCTGCAGTCAATTACAGTTGCCAAACAGGAGAGTATAGTACAGTACACAAGATATTTTGAGAAAGAGAGAGGGGTCATTTATATAACATTAATTATACTCTATTTTTATAATTGTAATATTTTAGTATTATTGCTGTTATTCCATCACTCTGCCTAATTTATAAATTAAATTTTATCATAAGTATTTATGTATTAAAAAACAGGGTATATGTAGGGCTCAGTACTATCCATAATTTCAAGCATCTACTGAGAGTCTTAGAATGTATCCCTTGTGGATAACAGGAGACCTCTCTAATGGGCTCTCTGAGAGAAATCAATAAAACTAAAATGCAAAGTCAACAGCTAAGATATTCAGAGTAGTAACAGAGAAAATGTAAAGTTCATATCAAAGAACTTAAAAAGAAAAAACCTCAACTTCAGAGTAAAGGGACAAAAATACTGAAAACAAAAGTTAATTCTGCAAGCTATTAACATAAAAGAAACAGAAAAATATATGAGTTTAAGTATGCTTTTAAACGATGTATCTTTTATAAAAAAACAGTGTACAATAAAGATGAACATCTTAGAAATTTATGTCCTAAAACATATTAAAAAATATAAAGAAGTTGAAAATAAAATTAAAGGAATAGGAAAACAATTAACAGACTCTTCATCTCAGTGAATTAATTTATGAAAATAGATATATAACATTTTATAAAACATGACATCCTAAAAATGTAATTATTTTATCATATTGATAGCTAACAATATAATTACATAAATAGTTGTAAGAAAAATATAGATCTACTTCAAAGATGATGAAAATACACTTAGTGAGTATTTAAAATTGTTCTTTCAAGTAGTCAATGGAAGAAAATGTGAAAATTAAAGGGAAATATATATGCAAAATATATTTATTATGTATGTTTCATGTATAATGTATTTATCTATACTATCATATCACATTGTATTTTTAAATGATCTAAACTCTGATAATCATACTTTATAAACTAGATCTAAAGTTTAATTTCCAGTATTTAAAAAATTAATATGCCAGTAAATGTTAAGTCTGTCTAGGTGATGAAAATTTCCTACTACACCAAATTTAAGTAGTTGAAAATACACTTATTCACACATCCAGAATGTACATTTGATTTTGTAGCTCAGACTGAGAATTTGCTGCAGGCTGTTCTCTATTTTGCATGGCTGTGGAAGAACAATATTTATTAGATAAGAGGAGTGACCATAAAATATATTTTATTTATTTATTTATTTATTTTGAGATGGAGTCCTGCTCTGTCACTCAGGCTGGAGTGCAGTGGCACAATCTCAGCTCACTGATCACTGTAAACTCCACCTGCTGAGTTCAAGCGATTCTGCCACTTCAGCCTCTGGTGTAGTAGCTGGGATTACAGGTGTGTGTCAGCCTGTCCAGCTAATCATTGTATTTTAAGTAGAGACAGGGTTTTGAGATGTTGGCCAGGGTGGTCTCGAACTCCTGACCTCAGATGATCTGCCCACCTCAGCCTCCCAAAGTGCTGGGATTATAGGCGTGAGCCACAATGTCCAGCCCATAAAAATATTTTAATCCCGTTATTTGAGTCATAAAAATTAAGGAACTGAATAACATATAAGTGATGATTAGCAAAAAAAGAAAACACTTGGACTGAAGAAACTTTAATTCTTAGGAAAAGCATACACAATACACCAAAAGTGAGGAAGATAATTTCTATTTTAGGAATTGCAGTGAATTACTCTTTCCTTGTCCTACTTCCCTTATTCCAGATCTTGGTTTCCTCCTACATTTACAGAAGGGAGAACTTTAATGCTATGGTTTAGATATTTTCCCCTCCAAAACTCATGTCAAAATTTGATCCTCGATGTTGGAGGTGGGGTTAATAACAGGTGTTTGGGTCATGGGGGTGGACGCTTCATGAATAGATTTATGCCTTCCCTGTAAGGCAGTAGTGGGGATGCATGATTTCTCACTTTATTAGTTCGCATGAGAGCTGGCTGTTAAAAAGAGCCTAACACCTCTTCCTCTCTTGCTTCCTCTCTTGTCATGTAATCTCTGCACACACTAGCTCCACTTCCCCTTCCAACATGAGTAGAAGCAGCCTGAAGCTCAGTATATGCAGATGCTGGTGCCATGTGTTTTGTACAGTCTGCACAACCATAAACAAATACACTTTTTTACTTTATAAATTCAGGTTCAGGTATTTCTTTATAGCAACACACAGCAGAGTAAGACTGTGGATTCAAGGGTATGGTGCTAATTAAAGAAAAAATATCGGTAGTAACAATTTATTTGAATAAACTTATTGCTTAATGTTTAAATATTCCTAAAATATGTATTGAACATCTAAAGAAAACTTTCAATTTAATTATATTAAATTTTTTGAAAGCTAAAGAAATGTAGTTTAGGAACTCTAAAACACATGATTAAGAAATGGTCTAAGTACTTTTGCATAAAACTTTCTAATCTGAAAATATAAGAATAAAATTACATAATTATTGCTAAGATAGCCGCAGTTCATGAGATGCAGTGATTATCACTGTATTTTCTATATAAATGCTCTTGTTAAGTATTCACTAGGCATATAATAAGTTAATTTTTAGGAAATTTTATTGAATGCCTTGTTTACCTCTTGTAAGACATTATGATAGGTAACGTTGCTTAAGGTTTTGTAAATTGAGGATTATACCTTTTTTTGGAAATACAGAATATTTGAAGAAAATGATTTGTTATCTCTTCTGTTTTTCTAATTATACTTAAATTCTAGGGTACATGTGCACAACGTGCAGATTTGTTACATATGCATACATGTGCCATGTTGGTGTGCTGCACCCATTAACTTGTGATTACATTAGGTATATCTTTTCTCTTTGTTTTATATGTCACTTAGAATTTACCCCTAAATTGATTTGTGTTTATCCACTGCTATGAGTAATGAAGAAAGCTGATAATAAGAAAGTTATCAATAATAGTCATCTTTTTTTTTTTTTTTTTAGCAGTCAAGTTTGCTTTTCTTCTTCTTCTCTTGCTTGCTACTTCACTTTATTGGCTGAAAAGCAACTTTTTTCATGAATAAAAAATTTCACAATAATCAAACAACTCTTTTGGATATTACTGACATGATTCTGTTATCCAGAATTAATCTTACCAAGGATATGAATGTATTCTAATTTTTACCTGCTGTAATGTGGAATGAAGATAATTCCAATATGTCCTTCAAAAGTTGATGCTTATCGTGATTGGAACATATTTTATCAGGTGATGACTACATTGCAATAATTCACAAAGGATGAGACATATTATATAATTATAATTCTTTATTGTTTTCCTGTGACATTTATTGTTTAGTTCAGATTTTTTTCTTTTAGTAATTGTATTTTAGTAGTAGCATCTTATGATAGTCAAGCCCAATTTCTCCACTCAACATTGACTTTGTATCTTCCCAAATTTCTATATCTTTCCATTACATATATTTTTTTTCTACTTACGTGTGTTTGGAGAACAATGAATATGAAATCTGAAAAAGCTATAAGTAGATCGATTTAACAATAAATGAGTGGCTATGTGTAGCAAATTTTCTACATAGGAAAAACCAACATAAAAGAGAACGCCTAGAGGCCAGAACTTTAAGAGCAGCGTGAACAACATCTCTTCAAAAAAATAAAATAAAATAAAAAATTTTTAAAAGAAAATAGACACTAAAACTGAAACAGTATCCCTGTCTTGGGTAAATACCTGGGGTTTGTCATCTTGCGCCAAAAAGATTAAGGACACGCAACACACGCAAGGAGTGAGTTTAGGAAAGGAGGTTTAATAGGCAAAAGAAAGAGAAAGGATAACAGTTCGCTCTCTCTCTCTCTCATTGAAGTTTTAATGAAAAAACACATAGAACGAGAGAGAGAGAGAGAGAGAGAGAGAGAGAGAAAGAGAGAAAGACAGAGGCTTCTGAAAGGGAAAAAGCAGCCCACGGCAAACTACATCAGATTTTGTAGCCAGACTTGAGAAGGCAGGGTCTGATTTACATAGAACCCACAAATTGGTTCCACCAGGTGTGACGTTTACACAGCATGCAGGGAAGTCTGGTCACCCCACCCTAACATTATGCAAATAGAGTCATTTTCTGGCTGACTCCGTATTGTCTTCTCCTTCCTGAAAACGTGGTTTGGCAAACAGAAGGAAGATGGAGCCACCATTTTGAACATGTCTAGTCTGAGGTAGCTTTTTCCTATTGGCACAACTGCTGGCATTCATTCACTCACGCAAGCTTCCAGCTTGTTTGTCCATGTGTGCAGCTGGATTTCACAGGCTACACTTTTTTAGAAGAGAAAATGATTTGGGGCTGCTTTTCATTAAAAGGAAAACCTTACCAAGGACTTCCTTACCTTCACTATCTACCTAAATAATTTATTTTTAACTCCTATACCAAAAGCAGACTTCTTGAGGTTGATTCTGGTTCTTCTATTTAATAACATATGGCCTTCCATTACTTCACAATTCAGTTACTTCAACTATCTGTGTCTTAATTTCCTCATCTGGAAATGAGATTGATAATACCATATTCCTTAGAAGGTTTTTGTGAGATTTAAATTAGTTATGTAGTGCACTGTAAATTCTATATATGACTTTGTTAAGTAATATGCAGAAATGATATCAGTATAATCAATATATAAAAATCATGCAATGTTTTTTCACATCCAGTTCTTCCTTTCTGTAAAATTATTTGTCATTCATGACCAGGCAGTGCCTCTGTTCATTTTTGGAAACTTCATTTTCTTCTTTCATTATCTTGTCTGCTTCTAAGGCTAATGTTGAGTGCTGAAATCATATTTAGGATGCTGTAAATACACTTGTTACCAAGAACTCAATTTTTCTCTAAATAAAAAATAATGAAAGTCAGTCTTTAAAGTACAGAGTGTTCCCCTCTCAACTACAAAGAGTTCAACAACAGCTGTTGTCTACTTAGGATAATTTTCTGAGGAAAAATTACAGGTCTGACTCTACAGGATTCTGTTCTTTCTATCTATCTATCTATCTATCTATCTATCTATCTATCTATCTATCTATCTGATGACTTCTTACCTCTTCTGGAAAACCTTAATTCCTTAATTGTGCTTAGTTGTGAATCTTAAGTGTGCTCTGGGTTTTATAATACCAAAATGTAACTTTCTGGAAGTGCACTGTAGGAATGTGTCTTCTGTTATCTATCCTTTAATTTATAGAATTGTGTCTTTTGTCAATACAAAACCGCCACTGGAGAGGACTAATCGCTCAGAAGTTGTGACATCTTTTGTTCTTAGCATGAGCTTGAGTTTACAGTTTAATGGTTCAATGTCATTGAACATGTCAGAAGTCTAAAGACCCACTTTCACTTCCTAGCTCCCCCAAATCCCAGCTATGTACCTTCATGCGGGGTACTTTACTTCTTAAGCTTTAATTTTTCATCAGGTATGATTAGAAAACACCCACCTTATAATGTTATTATTTGAATTAAGTTGCATATAATGTTTTGAGCATGGACAGGATATAGCAAAAACAAAACAAGAATAATTAAAGCTATTAGTTTACAATTAAGATACATTTGATTTATACTTGGTTAGTAAGTGCTTTGCTTAGTAGAGTACTGGGCACATAATAAATCCTTACAAAACACTATATGACTTTTTTTTTTTTTTTTGGTAAAGAGGCATAACAGTATAGTTTTCTTATTCCTTGTGTCAGATCACCCAATAGCTTGGTTATTAGTGAAATTGTAATGAGATGTGTGCATTTTCTTGTGACAGGTATTAGCAATTATGCCTTCGAATATTCAGTTGAGATATGTGAGCTGTCAGTTGAAATATTTGTTTTATTTTCATGGGTAAATTTAACTGACACTGGAAGTTTGCTAATTCTAAAATCTATATTGTTTTAAGTATTAGAAAAATCAAAGAGATTGAAATGAATATATTTTTACTTATATACAAAGTTTTACTAATTGGAAGACATTATGCTACATGAAATAAGCCAGGCACAGAAAGACAAATACTGCATTATCTCATTTATATGTGAAATCTAAAAACGTCAAACTCATTGAAACAGAATAGAATGGGAGTTACCTGGGAGGGGTGGTGGGGGAAATTAGGAGATGTTGATCAAAGGACACATGCTTGCTGTTATAAGAGAAATAATTTCTGGAGACCTAATATGCAGCAGGATGACTACAGTTAATAACAATGTATTGTACACTCGAAATTTGCTAAAAGTAGATCTTAAGTATTGTTACAACATGCACACAAAAACTAACTATATTAGGTGACAAATATGTTAATTAGCTTAATCGTGGTAATCATTTCACTATATATATGTGTATCAAAACATCATGTTGTACAGTCTGAAAAAATCATGTCTGAAAATTATGCTGATTGAGTGTAACAAGTATAAAGCCAGGTGGCAGACCTAAACCTATGAATGAAATTTGGAAAGACTAATTGAATTAATGTCTAAGAAAATACATTTTAACTATCACAGATGTTGGAAAACAGCTGATTTTCCCCATGGGATGGTGGTTTCCTGTTATCAGAACTGTTCAGACAAAATGGAAACTATAGAATTTTGTTTTTCATGTTTCGATGTACATTGAACCTAGTTGACTTGGAAAATCAGACCCAAGGATTGTGTTTGGTTTTATTTTTGTCTCCAATCTAAGAATCACATGGCTTTAGAACTGGGGAGATTTCTAAATATGTCAAGGCCCAACACACATTGATTTTCAGATAGGGTTGTTATGATTCAGTTATTTCAAAGGATTTGTACATGATTCTATTATCTAGCTAAAGAAAGAATCAGGGTTCAAGACCAGCCTGGCCAACAGGGTAAGACCACATCTCTACTAAAAAAATACAAAAATATTGACCTGGCATGGTGGCGCACAACTCAGGCTACTGGCGCGGCTGAGGCAGGAGAATTACTTGAATGTGGGAGTGAGCCAAGATCACGCCACTGCACTCCAGCCTGGGCAACACAACAGAGTGAGACTCTGTCTCTCAAAAAAAAAAAAAAAAAAAAAGTATATGTGCTTCCATAGTAGTGTTATTAATGGATGACCAATTACTTTATACTTGTATAATAATAAAATGTAATATTAAGGTGACCAGGAATAGCCTTTATACAAGGACCATTATGTTTTGGTCAATTTCAATTGATAGCACATAGATAATTCAAGATAACACAAGAGTAGTTTATGCATATTAGAATTAAGAAAGCCAGACAATTAATATTTGGTTTACAATATAAACATAAGGCATTTAATCATGTACATTGTGTTATTAGTTCCAGCTTTTGTAACATGTGTAGACAATTAACTTGATTATAAATTATAATACACATATAAGGTAATTTAATAGTGAATATTAGTAATATCTATGCATTTTATTCTCTAAATTTAATCTAATTCACTCACGTATTTTATTAGATTTTAACTTTAGACTACCGTGTAGAATTACACTATGAATTTGTTATTTTTTTCCTGCAACTATAAAGTGTTTCTGGACTGGTAGACTCTGTGTTCTGACTTCTGGGGCTTCAGATATCCTGTTGTGATCCAATATCTTCTGGTTCTGCCATTGCAGAATTGAAAATTCACACTGTCTTTTCCCTTTGAGAGCCATTACTGCCTGTTTTCATCTCCCCAATACCTGTTTACCATAACAGTCTGTAACTGCTCTCTGGTCTTAGCTATGCCAACAATAATCCAGGGAAGCCTGCACCCAGCGGGATAAAAAATCCATTCTCTTACTAAAACAATTTCTTATTGATGTTCTCCAAACTCTACAAACAATGTCTCTCCATCTCTTTCTTCCATTTCATTATACCAAAAATAGCACCTATCAACTTGGTATGTGTAAGCGGAACTTAACTGGTTTATCAGCCAAACATTTCACATTTCATAGTTATGTTTCCTTATTAGTGTATATTCATATTCTTTCTACCAAGTTATCCTTGAAGGCATAGATCTTTGAAAGCATAATCAGGAATTCCTTTTAGAAGTCCTGATTAGCTGTCTTCACATTTGGATTCAGATTGTCAAAGCAGTACATAATTTCATATGTGAGCAAATTATTGACTAAGTATTCTTCCATTTTCAGAGAAAATAAATGAAAGCACTCATCTAAAGTTTCTCTACACCATAAAACATTTACATTATTTCAACAAGTATATTTTAATGAGATTAGCACTCAAGTAATTTACTCATGTATATTCTATGAGGCACCAAGCAATATCTTAACTACTTGAGAGAGCAACTTTCTTTTGGTTTGGAAAACTTTAATTTTATAATTGATATAAAACTAGCAAAAATACTACAAAGAACATTTTTACTCTTGAACCATTTGAGAAGTTTCTAGCATAAATGTCTCTTTATCCTAGGATAATTCAGAGAGTATTTTCTATAAACAAGTACATTCTTAAACACAACCACAAACAGCCACCAAAATCAGAAAATTAGTATTGATGAATTATAATACAGCCATCTAAATATCAAACTTTTACCTATTTATAATATTTGTTTATCTATATTAAAGTATGTGTGATCTAATAGTTTTTTGTCTATTAGAAATGACAGGAAATTGACTGTGTATCATTTTGGGGAAAATCTTCATCTTCACAGAGTTCCATTGAGTCTAGGGCCTTTCAATTGGTCTTTAAAAAGTCTGCTGGTTCTATGACTGGGCTCATTGCTCTTGCCCTTGGCTTCAACCTTTAAAGTCTGACTGCTTACATTATACAATGGGTTTAGCACTGGTAGATGTGTACTCAGTGGCAGATATATCCATAGACTGGGACACAGTCTAACGCTTATACCAGGACTTGCAAACATAGAAGTAAAACAGAAGAGGGAACCTATGTTATTTTATAGTGATAATTTTTGACTATGGATAATTTACTTTATATTTTTTATTTGTTTATCATTTTTTGTGGAACATAGAATGATGTAAGAAACCAAAAAATCAGATAATCTTATATATACATATATATTTTTTTCATATATGTTATATAAATAGAGAATACACTTTAATATAGTTTTCATCCAAAAATAATTAAATGGCACTTCAAACTATGAGAATGATTACAGTGAGGTACTGCAGTGAAATAATTATTCCCTATAAAGTTTTAGCATTAATATTTCTCTAGCCAGGTAAATTAAATCAGAACATTTATGATCTTCAGTAATTTTTAGCTTGAGTTAAATATCTTCCAGCTTTTTAGAAAATATAAAAATAGTACATATTAAATATATCCCCAAATTACAATTTTTTAAAGATTGCATATGTATATAATTTAAAAATAGTTGAATATTAAGAGACAAGGCTACAACAACATTCACACTCCTTGACAGATGATATAAGAATATTTATTCAAATACATATAACTAAATAGTATTAACATATATTATTATGTCTTTATTAATATAGTTACACATGAATTAATATTGAAATTACCTAATTTTAATTAATATTCTCGATGTAATTGTAAACAGATTATCAGCTGATTAAATTCAATGCTGTATTTCAATAGGAAAAGGACTTTTCATCTGTAACTACTTCTAAACTTGCTCAGACCAATTGGTTATTCACTTAATTTGACTATATATATGAAAATCTTACAGGATTATAATAATTTTGAGGCATAAAAACAGTTTAACTTTAATAATTGTTTTGTTTAATTAATATGGATACTTGGTAGATATATATATTTATGAGTTACAGGAGAGATTCTGATACAGGCATACAATGCAAAATAATCCCATCAGGGTAAATGAGGTATCTATCACCTCAAGCATTTCTCCTTTCTTTGTGTTACAAACATTCCAATTATACTCTTTCAGTTATTTTTAAGTGTGCAATAAATTGTTGACCACTTTGTTGTGCTATCAAATACTAGATTTTATTTATTCTAACTGTATTTTTGTACGCATTAACCATCCCCACTTCTCCACCACGAACTCTTCTTCCATCATTCTAGTCTCTGTCTCTATGTTCAATTGTTTTAATTTTTAGCTCCCACAAATGAGTGAGAGCATGCAAAGTTTGTCTCTGTACCTGGCTTATTTCCTTAACACAATGACCTTCAATACCCATACCACCTTTTCTTTATTCATTTGTTTGCTGGAAAACACTTAGGTTGCTTCAAAATTTTGGCTATTGTGGATTGTGCTGCAATAATCATGGGAGTACAGATATCTCTTTGATTTACTGATTTTCTTTCTTTGGAGTATGTGCCTGGCAGTAGGATATCTGGATCATAGGATCATAGGGTAAATCTATTTTTACCTTTCTGAGGAACTTCCATACTGTTCTCGGTAGTGGCTGTACTAATTTACATTCCCACCAACAATGTATGTGAGGTCCCTTTCCTTCACATCCTCACCTGCATTTGTTATTGCCTGTCTTTTGGATAAAAGCCATTTTAACTGGGGTGAGATGATATACATTTGTAGTTTTTATTTGCAGTGCTTTGATGATCAGTGATGTTGAGTACTTTTTCATAAGACTGTTTGCCATTTGTATGTCTTCTTTTGAGAAATACCTATCCAGATCTTTTGCCAATTTTTAATCAGATTGTTAGATTTTTCCTATATAGTTGTTTGAAGTCCTTATATATTCTGGTTATTAAACCCTTGTCAGATGGACAGTTAGCAAATATTTTCTCCCATTCTGTGGGTTGTCTCTTCATTTTGTTCATGTTTATTTTGCTGTAGAGAAGCCTTTTAACTTAATGTGATCCCATTTGTCTATTTTTGCTTTGTTGCCTATGGTTATAGGATATTACTCAAAATATATTTGCCTTGATCAGTGTCCTAGATAGTTTTCCAAAAGTTTTCTTTTAGGTTTTTTTTTTTTTTTTTTTTAAGTTTGAGGTCTTAGATTTAAGTATTTAATCAATTTTGATTGGGCTCTCATATATAGCAAGAGATAGGGGTCTAGTTTCATTCTTCTGTATATAAATAGCCAGTTTCCAAGCACCTTTTTTTGAATAGACTGTTCTCTCCCCAATGTAGGCTCTTGGCACCTTATTCAAAAATGAGATTTATGGATTTATTTCTGGGTCTTCTATTTGGTCCCATTGGTTTATGTCTTTTTTGTCTACCACTTTGTTTACAATAACTGCTATTTTGTTTACAATAGTTTTGTGGTGTAATTTGAAGTAAGGTAATGTGATTCTTCCAGTTTCCTTCCTTTTTTCCAGGATGCCTTTGGCTATTCTGGGTGTTCTGTAGTTTCATATAAATTTTAGATTTTTTTTTTCTATTTTTGTGAAGAATGTCATTTATATTTTGGTAGAAATTGCATTTTCTATAGATTGCTTTGGGTAGCATGGTCATTTTAACAATACTGATTCTTTCAATCCATGAACATGAAATATCTCTTCATTTTTGGGGTGTGTCTCCTTTGATTTCTTGTGTCAATGTTTTATAGTTTTTACTATAGTTTTTTTACAGTTTTCATTTTTTTTGTTAAGTTTATTCCTGGGTGTCTTGTTTTATTTGTAGCTATTGTAAATGGGATTACTTTCTTGAGTTCTTTTTCAGATTGTTTGCTGTTTTCATATAGAAATGCTACAGATTTCATTGTATTAATTTTGTACCCTACAGGATCACTACAACTTTACTGAATTTGTTTATCAGTTCTTATAGGTTTTATTGTGTGAAGTCTTTAGGTTTTTCCCACATATAAGATTATTTCATTTGCAAACAGGGATAATTTCACTCTTTTGTTTTCAATTTGTATGCCCCTTATTCCTTTCTCTTGTCTGATTGCACTAATCAGCACTTCCAATACTATAGAAATAACAATGGTGAACATAGGCATCCTTGTCTTGTTAAAGATCTTAAGAGGAAAGGCTTTCATTTTTTTTTACCATTCAGTATGATGCTAGCTGTGAGTCTCTTTTATGTGGTTTTTATTGTATTGAGGTACATTCTTTCTATACTCTCTTTTTTGCAGCTTTTTTAAATCATAAAATAATGTTGAATTGTATCAAATATTTTTTTCAGTATTTCAGCATCAATTGAAATGATCATATAGTTTTTGTCCTTTATTCTGTTGATATGAGGTATCATGTTGATTAATTTGCATACGTTGAACCATCTTTGCATCTCTGGGATAAATTCCACTTGGTCATGATAAAATATCTTTTTAATGTGTTGTAGAATTTTGTTTGCTAGTATTTTTTTTTGTGCAAATTTTTGCATCAATATTCATCAGGGAGATTACCCTATAGTTTTCTACTTGATGTATCTTTGGTTGTGGTTATCAGTACAATACTTACCGACCTTGTATAATGAGCTTGGAAGTATTCTCAACTATTTTATTTTAAGTAATAGTTTGAGTAGGATTGGTATTAGGTTTTCTTTAAATATTTAATAAAATTCAGCAGTGCAACCATCAGTTCCTGGACTTTTCTTTGCTGGTTGAGTGTTTATTATGTCTTTGATCTCATTACTTGCTATTGGTCTATTAAGGTTTTGGATTTCTTCATAGTTCAATCTTGCTAAGTCGTGTATGTCCAGACATTTATAAATTTCTTCTAGGTATCCCAATTTATTGACATATAGTTGCTCATAGTAGTCTCTAATTATCTTTTTAACTTCTACCATATCAGTTATAATGTCTCCTTTTTCATCTCTAATTTCATTTATTTGAGTCTTCACTCTTTTTTCTTCTTTAGTTTGATTCAAGATTTGTCAATTTTATCTTTTTAAAAAGCAAATTTTCCTTTTATTGATATTTTGCTTTTTTTTTCATTTCAATTTCACCTATTTCTGCTCTAATCTTTATTTCTTTTCTCTACTAATTTTGGGTTTGGTTTGCTTTTGCTTTTCTAATTCTTTAAGATGCATTGTTAGGTTATTCATTTAACATTTTTCTGCTTTTTTGATGTGAGTGCTTTTTTGCTATAAAATTTCCTCTTAGTATTGTGTTTGTTGTATCCTGTAGGTTTTGATATGTTGTGTTTTCATTTTATTTGTTCGTAGAAACTTTTTAATTTTCTTCTAATTTTTTTCATGGACTCACTGATCCTTTGGGAAGATATTGTTTAATTTCCATGTTTTATAGTTTCCAAAGTTTCTCTTGTTTTTGATTTCTAGTTTTATTCCATTGTTGTCAGAGAAGATACTTGATATATATGTTTTTTGAATTTTTAAAGAAGTGTTTTGTAGTTTAACACATTGTCTATCCTTGAGGATGATCCATTTGCTGAGAAGAGATTGTGTATTCTGCAGCAGTTAGATGAAATGTTCTGTAAATATCTGTTAGGTCCATTTGGTCTATAGTGCAGATTAATTCCAATGTTTCTTTGTTTGCTTTTCTGTCTGGATAACCTGTCTAATGCTGAAAGTGGGGGTGTTGAAGTCTCTAACTATTATCATATAGGGGTCTGCCTCTCTCTTTAGCTCTAATAATTTTTGATTTATATGTCTGGGTGCTCCAGTACTTGGTTCATATATATTTATAATTGTTATATACTGTTGCTGAATTGACCCTTTTATTGTTATATAGTGGCCTTCTTTGTCTTAGTCCATTCAGCCTACTATAACAAAATACCATACATTAAGATTATAAATGACAGAAGTTTATTTCTCACAGTTCTGGAAAACAGGAAGTCTGAGATCAAGGCTCAAGCATATTAGGTTTGTGGGGATGATCCTCTTCTTTATAGATGAACATCTTCTCACTGTAAACTCACATAGCAAAAGGACAAGGGAGCTCTCTCAGGCATCCTTTATAAAGGCACTAATACCATTCATGAGGGCTCTGGCATCATGACCTAATCATTTCCAAAGGCCTTGCCTCCTAACATTGGTATGGTATGGTTAAGATTTCAATGTATACACTTTGGGAGGAAACAAACATTAAGATGAAAGTAGTCCAAAATTTATATCTTGAAATCCTACCTCCCAAGGTAATAGTAACAGGAAGGAGGGCACTTGGAATGTAATTAAGTCATGAGAGTGGAGCCTTCATAAATGAGATGAACATCTTTATAAGAAGAGACAAGAGGAAATGTTTCAAGATGGCTGACTAGATACATCAGATCTCATTCTCTCCAGAAAAAAAAGAAAAAAGAAAACTGTGAAGAGATAATCATACATCAACTAGAACATCTAAAAGAGAACACTGCAACTCAACATAGGAAACATCTGAGGCAGAGAAGGAGACTGAAGAAAGTGGCCAGCTTGGCTGAGATCAGCTGGGAGCCTGAAACGGATCCCCATTGCATCCCACTATTGACTGCTGCAATCCTGACCACAAGAAGCCTCCTCTGCCCGCATGAATACTAAAACTAGTTTGGTCATTGATCTGGAGACCCCCCAGGTTCCTTGTCTGGGGCTATGAGAAGTGACCCCACCCCCAGCGGCACAGATTCTGCTTGGGCTTATCTAACAGTGGGATCCTTTGCCCTTTCCACATACTGCTACAGCAGTAACTGCCACTACGAGTGGAGGTGGGCAAGTCTGAAAACTGACTGTCTGGGGCTGGGAGCAGCAAGCCCACCCTCCATAGCAGAGCAGCATTTGTACTCTGAGTCACATGTAGAAAGTGAGCAGGGTCTCTTCCTTGCTTCTGCATACCACTGCAGCCTTACTGCTGTTGCTGCTTCCAGGGGCTGAGGTGGGTGAGCTGGAGTGCTGCCTGTCTGGGACTGTAGGTGATGATCCTACCCACTCTGGTAGCACAGTCTCCGTGCTTATACCTGTGTGCAAAGGACGAGATCTCTCCTTGACGCCAAACAATCCTGCAGTGTTACTGCAGCAGCCAGGTGCCAAAAAATGTACTACCCAGGACTCCCAGATGGCACCTTATTTGGAGCTGGGAGTTGCAACCTGGCTCACACAGCGTGGCCTCTGTGCTCTGGTGCACTGGTTCCCAACATTTTTGGAACCAGGGGCTGGTTTCTTGGGAGAAAAATTTTCCAGACTAGGATGAAACTATTCCACCTCAGATCATCAGGCATTAGTTAGATTTTCACAAGGGATGTGGAACCTTCATCCCTCACATGTGCAGTTCACAATAGGGTTTGCACTCCTATGACAATCTAATGCCACTGCTGATCTGACAGGAGGCAGAGCTCAGTTGGTAATGCTCACTAGTCTGCTGCTCACCTCCTGTTATTTGGACCCATGCTGGTTCACAGCCCAGGGGTTGGGAACCCCTGCTCTAGTGCACATTCTGATTACAGGCTCCCTGGGCACACCACTGTGGTTATGGCTCCTGCTGGAGACAAGACAAAATGTGCACTCCCCCAAACCTGAGAGATGCCTGCATGGGACTGCTGAAGACAACCCCACCAACACAAATAGCAAGATTGTTATGTTGTAGCCTGAGCCCTGAGGCCTGATTCTTCATATCTACCACTACAGAATGTCCCATTCTGCCTACTAGAGCCTAAGCCCCTGTACATCACCTGGGGTCTGAGATCAGACACCATCAGTTTATCTTTACCAGCCCCTCCCCACCAGAGCCCGAGCACACCTTCTGAAGACCTGAGAATCACTCCAGCTATTGCGCCACCTCTGACATCAGTGTACTTTCCTCATGAACCTGAAGACAGGATCACTCACACGCACCACACTGAAGCCTAAGGACCAACCTCTCCAGTCCTTTAAAGCCACTGCCAACACAAACATGCACTGTTTGGAACCCAGAGAGTCATCCCATAACTGCCATTGCCCATGCCACACTAGCTGTCCAGGGGCCTAAGAACCTGCCTGCCCACCTGGCCCACTGTTGTCACTACTGGCATCTGAGGAAGCCATCTGGAGGTCTGAGAACTGGCCTGCCTGGACCACCTAATGGTGGTATCGATAAGCTACCCTGGGGTTTAAGGACAGGCATGGTCAGCCCACAGTTGTCATGCCTGGGGCTAAAGACTGAACTACCTGCAATGTCTGTTCCCAGCAACACTTTAAACTTTACCAGAGCCTCCATTAATAACCACGCTCTAAGTCACCAAGAACATCAGTTACAGGTGATGTTTAAGACCAAAGAAACCGTACAGAGACTACACTACTGAATGCAGGCAGAATCAAAGCTAAAGGACCCTACAAAACAAACACCATGGGTTCATCTTCACAAAAACGTCCCCCAAAGAAAGCAAATTCAGGATATTGGAAGAAGTGAGCATTACAACAGGTGCATAAATATCAACATAAAGACACAGAAAACAAGAAAAAGTAAAGAAGTAGAATATGCTCAAAAGAACACAATAATTCTCTAGCAACAGCTCACAATAAAAAAGAAAGTCCCCAAATCCCAGAAAAAAAAAAAAAGTATTCTGAATATTGACTTTAAAGAAGCTCAGTGAGATACAAGAGAATTCTGAAAAACGATACGAAGAAACTATTAATGAGAAATTTTCCAAAGAGATATTATAAAAGGAAAGAAATCATGGAAGCAAAGAACTCATTGAATAGGATATAAATTGTGGAGCTGGAGGCCATTATTCTAAGTGAAGTAACTCAGGAATGGAAAACCAAATACCATATATTTTCATTCATAAATGGGAGCTAAGCTATGAGAACACAAAAGCGTAAGAGTGACATAATAGATTTTGGGGACTCACAGGGGGTTTGGGAAGGGGGTGAGGGATAAAAGACTACATATTTGGTGCAATGTATACTGCTCAGGTGACAGGTACACTAAAATCTCAGAAATCACCACTAAAAAATATATCCACAGAACCAAAAACCACCTGTACCCCTAAAACTATTGTAATAAAAGAATACAAATTGTATTCAAGGGCTTCAACAATAGACTATCTCAAGCAAAAGAAAAAAAAATCACAGAACTTGAAGACAGGTATTCTAAAATAACCCAGTCAGTCAAAAATAAAGAAAAAATAATAAAAAAGAATGAATAAAGACTTCATAATATATGGGTCACCATAAAGTGACTTCATATACAAATTATCAATATTTCAGAGGATGAAGAAAGAAAAAGTTGGAAAACCTATTTAATGAATAATAGATGAAAACTTCCCAAGTCTAGAAATATATTTAGACATCCAGATACAGCAATCCCCAGACAGATACAATGCCAAAATGTCTTCTTCACAGCACATTATAGTCAATCTGTCAATATTCAGAAACAAAGAAATAATTCCAAAACTAGCAAGAGAAAATCATCTAGTCATCTACAAAAACACTCACATAAGACTAATAGTGTGCTTCTCAACATAAACATTACAGGCCAGGAGAGAATGGGGTAATATATTCAAAGTGCTGAAATAAAAAAATGGTACCCATGGATACTAACTCCAGAAAAAAATCCCTCATAAATGAAAAATAAAGCCTTTCCCCGAAAGCAGATACTGAGGAATTCATCACCACCAGACCAGTCCTAAAAGAAATGCTCAAGGAAGTTCTAAATCCGGAAGTGAAATGACAAGAGTTGCCATCATGAAAATACACAAAAGTATAAAGTTCACTCATAAAGTAATCACACAAATAAGAGAAAAAACTGAAATGATATTATTACAGAAAACCACTGGCTGGGCACAGTGGCTCATGCCTGTAATCCTAGCACTTTGAGAGGCCAAGCCAAGTAGATCAATTGAGGTCAGGAGTTTGAGACCAGTCTGGCCAACATGACGAAACCCTGTCTCCACTAAAAATACAAAAATTAGCCAGGCGTGGTGCCACATGCCTGTAATACCAGCTACTTGGGAAGCTGAGGCAAGATAATCGCTTGAACCCAGGAGGTGGAGTTTGCAGTGAGCCAATATTGTGCCACTGCACTCCAGCCTAGGTGACAGAGCGAGACTCCGTCCAAAAAAAAAAAAAAAAAAAAAAAGACAGAAAAGGAAAAAAAAAGAAAGAAAGAAAGAAAGAGAAAATCACCAACCCATAAGGACAAAAAAAAAAAAAGAAGAAAAAACATTGAATACATATGCAAAACAACCAGACAAAAACAATGTGAAAGGAAGAAAACCTCACATATCAATAACCTCGAATGTAAATGGATTAAATTATTCACTTAAAAGTTATAGATGAGCTGAATGGATTTAAAAATAATACAATTATAGACTGCCTACAAGAAACAGTATAATTACAAAGATACATACAGACTGAAAGTAGTGACAGAAAAAGGTATTACACTCAAATAAAAACCGAAAAAGAGGAGGAGTGCCTATATTAGATAAAAAGACTTCGCCGGTGCAGTGGCTCACACCTGTAATCCCAACACTGTGGGAGGCTGAGGCGGGCGGATCATGAGATTGGGAGTTTGAGACCAGCCTGGTCAACATGGCGAAACCCCATTTCTACTAAAAATACCAAAATTAGCCAGTCATGGTGGCAGATGCCTCTAAATCCCAGCTACTCAGGAGGCTGAAGCAGGAGAATAGCTTGAACCCAGGAGACAGAGGTTGCAGTGAGCCAGATAGCACCATTGCTCTCCAGCCTGGGCAACAGAGCAAGACTCCGTCTAAAACAAAAGCCACAGGCCACACACAGTGGCTCATGCCTGTAATCCTAGCACTGTGGAAGGCTGAGGTGAGTGGACTGCCTGAGCTCATAAGTTTCATACTAGCCTCGGCAACATGGTGAAACCCCGTCTCTACTAAAATACCAATAATGATGATGATAATAATAATAAGCTGAGCATGGTGGTGTGCGCCTATAGTCCCAACTACTTGGGAGGCTGAGGCACAAGAACCATTTGAAGGCAGAGGCTACAGTGAGCTGAGCACACCACTGCACTCCAGCCTCAGTGACAGAGGAAGATGCTGTCTCCAAAAAAAAAAAACAAAAAAAAAACAAAAACAAAAAACAAAAAACAAAAAAGTCACCAAGAGGATTAAAACAAAAAGATACAGCAAGAGGATGTAATTCTAAATATATATGTGCTCAGCATTGGAGAAACTAGATTTATAAAGCAAATATTACTAGAACTAAAGAGAAAGATGGACTCCAATACAATAATAGACAGATTGTCTAGGAAAGAAACCAATAGAGAAACATTGGATTTAAACTGGACTTTAGAGCAAATGAACCTAACAGACATTTACAGATCATATTATCTGACAACTGCAAAATACACCTTCTTCTTATCAGCACATTGAACATTCTCTAGAATAGGCCATATGTTAGATCAAAACAAGTCTTATTTTTTAAAAATAAAATCACATCGGGTATCTTCTCAGACAACAATGAAATAAAACTAGAAATCAATTCCAAAAAAACCTTGGAAACTGTATAAATACATAGAAACAAAACAACATGCTCCTGAATGACCACTGGCTCAATATAGACATTAATATGAAAATCAAATATTATTTTGAAACAAATGAAAATGACAATGCCATCTACCAAAACCTGTGAAATACAGCAAAAGCAGTACTACAAGGAATAGTTTATAACACTGAATACTTACATCAAAAATATAAAAACGAGACTACAAATAAAAATCTAATGATGAAACTCAAGAAACTAGGAAACCAAGAACAAAACAAATCCAAAGTTGGCAGAAGAAAATATATAATAAAGACCAGAGCAGAAGTAAATGAAATAAAGACTGAAAAAAAAAAATACAAAGGAGGAGTAAAACAAAAAAGCTGATTACTGAAAACTTTTAACAGGCCAGGCGCAGTGGCTCACACCTGTAATCCCAGCACTTTGGGAGGCCGAGTTAGCCGGATCACGAGGCCAGAAACAGAGACCATCTTGGCCAACATGGTGAAACCCCGTCTCTACTAAAATACAAAGAATTAGCCAGGTATGGTGGCACGTGCCTGTAATCCTAGCTATTTGGGAGGCTGAGGCTGGGGAATTGCTTGAACCGGGGAGGCAGAGGTTGTGGTGAGCTGAGATTGCACCACTGCACTCCAACCTGGCGACTGAGCAAGACTCCATCCCTCCTCCAAAAAAAAAAGTGAAAGCAAAATTGATAAACTGCTATAACTGCTATAGAGCTAACAAAGATAAAGAGACAAAACTCCAGTAAACAAAACAAGAAACAAAATTGAGCCTCACAAATGATACCACAGAAATACAAAGGATCATTAAAGACTATCATGAACACTATATTCTCATAAACCTAGAGGAAATGGAAAAATTCCTGAAAACACACCCCCTACCAAGTTTGGATAAGGAAAAAATAGAAAACCTGAATAGATCAATAAGAAGTGGTGAGCATAAGAGTAACCAAAACAGCATGGTACTGGTACAAAAACAGATACATAGACCAATGGAACAGAATAGAGAACTCAGACATAAGACTGCACATCTACACTATCTGATCTTTGACAAACCTGACTAAAGCAATACGGAAAGCATTCCCCATTTAATAAATGGTGCTGGGAGAAATGGCTAGTCATCCATAGAAAATTGAAACTGGACCCCTTCCTTATACCTTATACAAAACTTACCTCAAGATGGATTAAAGACTTAAATGTAAAACCCAAAACCATAAAAACCCCAGAAGAAAATGTAGGCAATACCATTCAGAACATAGACATGGGCAAAGATTTCATGAGGAAATCGCCAAAAGCAATTGCAACAAAAGCCAAAATAGACAAATGGGATCTAGTTAAACTAAAGAGCTTCTGCACAGCAAAAGAAACTATCATTAGAGCAAACAGGCAACCTACAGAGTGGGAGAAATTTTGTGCAATCTATCCATCTGACAAAGATCGAATATCCAGAATCTACAATAAACGTAAATAAATGTTTAAAAAAACATAACCCCATTAAAAGTGGTTAAAGGGCATGAGCAGACACTTCTCAAAAGAAGACATTTTTGCAACCAACAAATATATGAAAGAAAACTCAACATCCCTGCTCATTAGAGAAATGCAAATCAAACCCACAATGAGATACCATCTCATGCCATTCAGAATGTTGATTATTAAAAGCTGAAGAAACAACTGATGTTGGTAAGGCTGTGGAGAAATAGGAACACTTTTACACTGTTAATGGAAATGTAAATTAATTCAACATTGTGGAAGATAGTGTGGCAATTCCTCAAAGACCTAGAACCAGAAATACCATTTTACCCAGCAATCCCGTTACTAGGTATATACCCAAAGGAATATAAATCATTCTGTTACAAAGATACATACATGTGTATGTTCACTGCAACATTATTCACAATAGCAAAGACATGGAATCAATCCAAATGCCCATCATTAATAGACTGAATAAAGAAAATGTGGTACATATATATCATGGAATACTATGCAGCCATAGAAAAGAAGGAGATCATGCACTTTGCAGGGACATAGGTGGACCTGGGTGCCATTATCCTCAGCAAACTAACACAGGAACAGAACACCAAACACCACATGTTCTCACTTGTAAGTGGGAACTAAACAATGAGAACACATGGACACAGGGGGAGGAACAACACACACTGAGACCTGGTAGAGGGAGTAGTAGGGGGAGGAAGAGCATTAGGAAAAGTAGTACTTAAAAGAAGTAGTGAGAATAAATCAGTAATAAAAATTGTCCCTACAAAAAAAGCCTAGGGTTAGATGGATTCACTGCTGAATTCTCACAAATGTATAAAGAATAACTAATACCAGTTCTTCTCAAAGTATTATAAAAATTGAAAAGGAGGGAATTCTCTCTAACTCATTTTATGAGGCTGGAATTTCCCTGATATCAAAACCAGACAAAGACACAACAAGAAAGAAAACCACAGGCCAATGTCCCTGATGAAGATAGATGTTAAAATTCTTAACAAAATACCACCAAACCAAATCTAACAGCACATCAAAAAGATAATACAGGCTGGGTGCAGTAGCTCATGCCTGTAATCCCATCACTTTGAGAGGCCAAGGTGGGTGGATCACATGAAGACAGGAATTCGAGACCAGCTTGGCCAATATGGCAACCCCCATCTCTACTAAAAAAAAATAAAAATAAAAATAAAAAAATAGCCGGACATGGTGGAAAACACTTGTAATCCCAGCTACTTGGGAGGGTGAGGCATAAGAATCGCTTGAACCCAGGAGGTGGAGGATGCAGTGAGCCGAGATTGCACCACTGCACTCCAGCCTGGATGTTGTTGTGACACTCTGTCTCAAAAATAATAATAACCAAAAAAGAAACAGAGAAGGCAATTCCATTTACAATAGCTACAGAAAAAAAGAGAACTTATTCATAAATTTAACCAAAAAGGTGAAAGAGCTCTGTAGGGAACACACACATATGCGTGTGCTCGCACACACACACACACACACACAATGATAAAAGAAACTGAATACTATACAAACAAATGGAGAGACATCTAAGGTCATGGAATGGTAGAATTAATATTAAAATGACCATACTGCCCCAAGAGATATATAGATTTAATGTAATCCTTGTGAAAATGCCACTGTCATTTTTCACAGAAATAGAAAAAGAATCCTAAAATTCATTTGAAACAAAAAATATCCAGAAGAGCCAAAGAAATCCTGATCAAAATAACACAAAGCTGAGGGAATCATATTACCTTATTTCAAAGCATATTGCTTTGGTAAACAAAAGAGCATGGCATTTATATAAAAATATACGCAGTGACCAGTAAATTAGAATAGATAATCCAAAATGAAATCCGCATGCTTATAGGAAACTGATTCTTTGATAAAATTGCCAAGAAAATTCACTAGGGAAAGGATGGTCTCTTCAATGAATACATCTGGGAAAGCTGGATAACTATGTGCAGAAGAATAAAACTAGACCCCTATCTCCCACTGTATATAAAAATCAACTAATAATAGATAACAAACTTAAACATAATATCTGGAACTATACAAGTATTATGTTGATACAAAGGTATAACAATAATAGTTTACATATTTATGGAGTAGATGTGAGTGTTTATTACATGCATAGAATGTGTAATGATCAAGCTAGAGCATTTGGGGCATATGACAGCTTGAATATTTATCATTTTTATGTGTTATTATAATTTTGAGTTCTCAGTTTTAGTTATGATGTAATATAAAAATATTGTTAAGTATAGTCACTCTAGTCTGCTATCAAACATTAGAAATTTATTCGCTCACCAATAAGACTATAAATTTATAAATTAATAAATTAAAATAAAAACCTCATGTAATTTGTGAAAACTTAAAAAATAGTTTTGAAAGGAAGGAACAATAGTTACAAAATGTGATACAGAGAACACTGCAAATCAAATTAACAGTCGAATCTCTAATTAGAAACGTACCTTAAATACTCAAATAAAAAAATAAACTGTTACCTTTGCGTTCATTTACAAATCTGAAAATAAATCAATCCCAAGAGAACAGTAAAAACCTTTAAATATAAATTAATTAATTAGAAAAAAAAAGTAGAACTGATTAACCTAAGAATTGATGTTTTGTTAAAATTAAAATAAAATCACACACATTTATTCTGATCAAAGAAATGGATATTAAGGGAGAAATAAGAGAGAACTGCTGTTAAGAAAAAAAAGGTTTAAGAAAGGGAATACCCTTATATGTTAATTGATTAAAAACATAATAAGCTGACAATTTTTGTGATAAGTAAATAGCATATAAATAAAGCAAAAAAATCCTGATATATGTAAATAAAAATATGTAAATAAAAATTAATAAATTATGGAAAATACTGTGTTTGGGGAATACTGGGACTTATATGTGTAAAGGGGACTTTCTATTTTGACCAAAACAAGCAATAACAGTAACAAAAACTGAATCACAATCATGACATAGTTTTATTTTACTTTTTTTTTTATTATTATACTTTAAGTTCTAGGGTACATGTGCACAATGTGCAGGTTTGTTGCATATGTATACATGTACCATGTTGGTGTGCTGCACCCATTAACTCATCATTTACATTAGGCATATCTCCTAATGCTATCCCACCCCCATCCCCCTACCCCACAATAGGCCCTGGTGTGTGATGTTCCCTCTCCTGTGTCCAAGTGTTCTCATTGTTCAGTTCCCACCTATGAGTGAGAACATGCAGTATTTGGTTTTCTGTCCTTGCGATAGTTTGCTGAGAATGATGGTTTCCAGCTTCCTCCATGTCCCTACAAAGTACATGAACTCATCCTTTTTTATGGCTGTATAGTATTCCATGGTGTATATGTGCCACATTTTCTTAATCCAGTCTATCACTGATGGACATTTGGGTTGTTTCCAAGTCTTTGCTATTGTGAATAGAGCCGCAATAAACATACATGTGCATGTATCTTTATAGCAGCATGATTTATAATCCTTTGGGTATATACCCCGTAATGGGATGGCTGGGTCAAATGTATTTCTAGTTCTAGATCCTTGAGGAATCGCCACACTGTCTTCCACAGTGGTTAAACTAGTTTACAGTCCCACCAACAGTGTAAAAGCATTCCTATTTCTCTACATCCTCTCCAGCACCTGTTTTTTCCTGACTTTTTAAAGATCGTCATTCTAACTGGTGTAAGATGGTATATCCTTGTGATTTTGATTTGCGTTTCTCTGATGGCCAGAGTTGATGAGTATTTTTTCATGTGTCTGTTGGCTGCATAAATGTCTTCTTTTGAGAAGAGTCTGTTCATATCCTTCACCCACTTTTTGATGGGGTTGTTTTTTTTCTTTTAAATTTGTTAGAGTTCTTTGTAGATTCTGGATATTAGCCCTTTGTCAGATAGGTAGATTGCAACAATTTTCTCCCATTCTATAGGTTGCTTGTTCACTCTGATAGTAGTTTCTTTTGCTGTGCAGAAGCTCTTTAGTTTAATTAGATCCCATTTGTCAATTTTGGCTTTTGTTGCCATTGCTTTTGGTGTTTTAGACATGAAGTCCTTGCCCATGCCTATGTCCTGAATGGTATTGCCTAGGTTTTCTTCTAGGGTTTTTATGGTTTTGGGTCTAATATTTAAGTCTCTAATCTATCTTGAATTAATATTGGCTGTGGGTTTGTCATAAATAGCTCTTATTATTTTGAGATACATCCCATCAATACCGAATTTATTGAGAGTTTTTAGCATAAAGGGCTGTTGAATTTTGTCAAATGCCTTTTCTGCATCTATTGAGATAATCATGTGATTTTTGTCTTTGGTTCTGTTTATATGCTGGATTACATTTATTGATTTGCATATGTTGAACCAGCCTTGCATCCCAGGGATGAAGACAACTTGAGGGTCATGGATAAGCTTTTTGATGTGCTGCTGGATTCAGTTTGCCAGTATTTTATTGAGGATTTTTTTACATTGATGTTCATCAGAGATATCTGTCTAAAATTCTCTTTTTTTGTTGTGTCTCTGCCAGGTTTCAGTATTAGTATGATGCTGGCCTCATAAAATGAGTTAGGGAGGATTCCCTCTTTTTCTGTTGATTGGAATAGTTTCAGAAGGAATGGTACCAGCTCCTCCTTGTACCTCTGGTAGAATTTGGCTGTGAACCCCATCTGGTCCTGGATTTTTTTTGATTGGTAGGCTATTAATTATTGCCTTAATTTCAGAGCCTGTTATTGGTCTATTCAGGGATTCAACTTCTTCCTGGTTTAGTCTTGGGAGGGTGTATGTTTCCAGGAATTTATCCAATTCTTCTAGATTTTCTAGTTTATTTGCATAGAGGTATTTATAGTATTCTCTGATGGTAGTTTGTATTTCTGTGGGATCGGTTGTGATATCCCCTTTATCATTTTTTATTGTGTCTATTTGATTCTTCTATCTTCTTTATTAGTCTTGCTAGCGGTCTGTCAAATTTGTTGATTCATGTCATGTTTTTTGAAAAGATCAACACGACATAGTTTTTAACCTCCATTTGACTAAATTATTCTTAGTCGGTATGAAATAACACATATCTGAGCATTGTCTAGAGAAATTTAAAGTTTAAGGAGAAAGACAGGCCAAAGAATTTATAGAAAACTGAACAAACTGCATCGACTATAAATAAACTGATCTAACTATTCTAATGGAGCTTTAGTTTTTATTAACAGTGTACTAATCATCCACTATTTTTGTTGTTTCACTTATTTCACAAATAATTTTTAGTTCTTTTTTTTTTTTTTTTTTGAGACGGAGTCTAGCTCTGTCGCCCAGGCTGGCTGGAGTGCAGTGGCCGGATCTCAGCTCACTGCAAACTCCGCCTCCCGGGTTCGCGCCATTCTCCTGCCTCAGCCTCCCGAGTAGCTGGGACTACAGGCGCCCGCCACCTCGCCCAGCTAGTTTTTTGTATTTTTTAGTAGAGACGGGGTTTCACCGTGTTAGCCAGGATGGTCTCGATCTCCTGACCTCGTGATCCACCCGTCTCGGCCTCCCAAAGCGCTGGGATTACAGGCTTGAGCCACCGCGCCCGGCAATTTTGAGTTCTTAAAAGGTCTAGGAGCTCTTCTAGGTGCTGGACAGAGGGGCATTGGTAAGGAAACAGTATCTCTACTGTCCTGGGTTCATAGAGTGGTAAAACAGTTTAAAAACCTGTAAACAGATTCATACAAGACTATTTAAGCCAACAACAGGTGTTTTGAAGAAAGTCAAAGCAAAGTGATAGACATGATAGAGAGTGACTGGATAGTGCTAAGGTTGTCTTACTGTAGAGTCATCTGACAGGACCTTTCTAAGGAGGGAACCTTTGAACTGAAACCTGAATGATTCAGAGTCAACATTACCATAACTGAGGAAAAGGGTGAGTATTAAGTTTTCTGGTTAGATGTAAGGGGAAAAGGAGCTCAATAATTTGAGGAACAGATTAGGGCATTTTGCTAGAGGGTAAGAATGGGGATTGGAAGTAGATGGTAGGAGATAAGATCAGAGCTATAGACAGAAAATTTTATTTCTAGATAAGGAATTCACATTTATTTTTAATGTAGCAAGAAATAAGGGGAGTGACATTATTTGTCTTCTATTTTTAAATTGTGATTCTCATTTGTCTCTCACATCTGTAGACATGTCCTATCGCTGAGCTTCCTATGAACAACCCTTCTAATTAGCTAGCTGAATATTTTCATCTTTCATTCAGATATTTTGCTATTAAACTGCAAGGAGAGGACAGGTGATAAAGAAAAATAACATTTCATTGAGATATTTTAAAAATATTCTATTTATTGTGATAATGATTTGGGAGCCTGTTAAAAAGTCATCCAAAAATAATCATTGTGCTTGTGATGTCTCAAATGAGAATAGTTTAGCACCTTTGTTATTTTCACTCACAGTTAAAATGTCTTTGTTTTCATTTGCTTCACAAAGTATAAATTGGTACTATCAAAATTATCACAAAGCTTTATTGATGAAGAGAATTAGAAGTAAATGAAAACTTATTACTACATTATGCTTGATTTGCTTTTGATACCCTAGGTCTTTTGGCTCATAGTACCTTTTTGAGAAAAATATGCTATTAACAGCTTTAGGTAGTTTAGTATAAGTAGCTATCCCCTCAGTGAAAAAAGAAAGTTCTATTTTAGGAAACAGAGATTCAAAAGCTAAACACATTAATCAAATAACAATGAACTCAATATTTTTTTCTCAGTGTATAATAGAGATTTTATGTCCCAACCTAAGATGAGTATATTTGTGTGCACACATGTATACTTTTCAGGCACATGCAAGGGATTTCAAGCATGATGTTACATGTCACCACCATGGGTGAAAGGAAAGGTAGCAGCAGACTATGCATTTATCTACAGGATGTCAGATACTCTATTAAATCTGTTAACAGTATCAATCAATTAAGTTATTTTGATGAGTAAATCCAGTCATTTACACAAGTAGCTGTAGTGGTAGTAATGATAGTATTAGTAGCAGTAACTCCTAGATAATTACTTGTATGACTGGCCCTAGGAAGAGTCAAAAATAATCTGATAGAAGACCTGCTTGAGAATCTTTTCATTAGGAGATTTTTATCATATATATTTATGGCAACTAATATTTTCCCAGTGTTTTCTGAAAGTGCTTCTCTACTTAGATCCTCACAAATTTAGAAACCTGGCAAAATAGGAACTTTTCCTTGTACATAATATGATCACGTTGCATAACTTGACTCTGAATTGCTTCATCTAAAGGCATGAAACAGAATATTTAATATCCTGATTTGGTCCCAGCAAAATGTGAAATATTCAAACCAACAGCCTTTATCACAAGATAAACAGCATACTTTCTACCAGTTGTTTGTTTACCTTCTGATAAATTTGGATTCCCAGAAGCATGATTCTTTTTATTTGAGTGTCAGATTATGAAGTACGTATGACAGCTTTGTGGGGAGCTTGACTTGTAATATCATAAAATGAAATAAACAGGTTGATTTGAACTCTGTTAATGTGATTTATAATGTTTATGCACATCTGTTGGTTCTACTTTTCAGTAAACCTGCCAATTAATTTTAGTAATAGAAGAAATATGCCCTCTTCAAAAGAAACACATACACACATGCACATATATACAGAAAAAGATAGTAATTCTCCCCATGTCCATTCTTTAGTGCCCTACACCTAGTATAAGGAAAAATGGCACAACAAAATTCTATTAAGCAGAGAGTTTCAATGTTTATATAAAATTATATTGTCACTACCACCATGACAAGTGGCAGATATATTGTTTCAGAATTGCAATGTGAGAGGAAAAAATTGAGAAATTAGGAATGTTCAGATATAGTATGCCACTGCTTTGTAATGACTTTATATGACACTGCTAGACAAATTTTACTGGCTAAGAGAAACTGTATCTTATAAAACATCCCATTTTATTAAGTTGTAGAAAGTATTATTCAGAAAATCATTAGGAGAATCTACTTCCATACATTTTCAGTTAACAAAAAATAGAGACATAGTAAATTATAGAGATTGGAAGTATGGATTTTGGAGTCACACAAGTTTGAGTTGACAATTTACCAAATGTTCCCTTGGGCAATTTGAATAAATGTTCTGAAACTGAGGTACTGTAAAGCCAATATGGGGCTCGTAATGATGGGATTCAAGGTGATATGTGTTTCATAGGGTTGTTTTGGGGATAAATGAGGCAATTCACATACATCTTTTATTACAATGTCCAAAAATATTGGCCACTATTATTTTAAAGACTTTTTTTTAGAGCAGTTTTAGACTCACAGCAAATTTGAGAGAAAGGTACAGAGATTTCCCATATATCCCTGCCCTGACAAATGCACAGCCTGAACCACTACCAACATCCTCCGCTAGAGTGGTACATATGTCGCAATTGATGAGTCTATAGTAATACTTCATTATCACCCAAAGTCCACAGTTTACCTTAGGGTTCATTCTCAGTGCTGTACCTTGTATGGCTTTGGACTAATTTATATTGATATGTGTCTACCGTTATAGTATCATACAGAATAGTTTCACTACCCTAAAAATCCTATGTGGGCTGGGCGTGGTGGCTTACGTCTGTAATCCTAGCACTTTGGGAGGCTGAAGCAGGTGGATCACGAGGTCAGGAGATCGAGACCATCCTGGCAAACACAGTGAAACCCCATCTCTACTAAAAATACAAAAACAAAATTAGCCAGGCATGGTGGCAGGCACCTGTAGTCCCAGCTACTGGGGAGGCTGAGGCGGGAGAATGGCGTGAACCCAGGGGGCAGAGCTTACAGTGAGCAGAGATTGCGCCACTTTACTCCAGCCTGGGCCACAGACCGAGACTCCGTCTCAAAAAAAAAAAAAAAAAAAAAAAGGAAAAGAAAAAGAAAAAATCCTCTGTGCTCTATTTATCCATTTTTCCCTTCATCCTCAGGAAATTACTGATCATTTCACTGTCTCCATATTTTTGACATTCCCAGCATGTCATATAGGTGAAATCATAAAGCATGTAACATTTTCAGATTTTCTTAGTAATAAACTTGCTTATTTATTTTCATAGCTCATGTTTTAGTCTATTCTGGTGGCTATAACAAAATACAATAGACTGGGTAGCTTATAAACAACAAAAATTATTTCTTACAGTTTTGGAGGCTGGAAAGTCCAAGATAAAGGCACCAGCAGATTTGATGTCAGTGGGACTAGCTTTCTGATTCATAAAGGGCCCCTTCTCATTGTGTCTTCATATAGTGGAAAGGACAAAGGAGTTCCCTTGGAAGTATTTTATAAAGGCACTAATCCCATTCATGAGGGCTCCACCCATGACCTGATCACTTCCCAAAACCCCACCTTTTAATGCCATCACATTGGGGTTAGGATTTAACATTTGAATGTTGACATTTTGGGGCATAAAGATTCAGTTCATTGCAGCTGGGTAGCTAATTTTATCTTTTTTTATTTTTTTATTATTATTATTGTTAGAACGAGTCATGCTCTGTTGCCAGGCTGGAGTGCAGTGGCACGACCTTGGCTCACCGTCACGGGTTCAAGAGATTCTCTTTCCTCAGCCTCCTGAGTAGCTGGGACTACAGGCACTCGCCACCACACCAAGCTAATTTTTGTATTTTTAGTAGAGATGGGATTTCACCATGTGGGTCAGGATGTTCTCAATCTCTTGACCTCGTGATCCCTCTTCTCAGCCTCCCAAAGTGCTGGGATTACAGGTGTGAGGCACCACACCTGGCCAGTAGCTAATTTCATTTTAGTGCCCTGAGTAATACATTCCATTGTTTAGATATAGCACAGTTTATCCGTTGATCTGCTGAAGGGCATCTTGGTTCCTTCCACATTTTGGTAATTATGAATAAAGGTTCTATAAACATCTTTGTGCAGGTTTTCTATGAACTTAAGTTTTTAATTCCTTTGGGTAAATACCAAGGAATGTGATTGCTAGATCATACTGTGAAGGCTGTTTAATGTTGTAAAAAGCTATCAAACTGTCTTCTAAAGTGGCTGTACCATTTTGCATTTCCACCAGCAATGAAAGGGAGTTCTTGTTTCTCCACGTCCTTGTCAGCATAATCAATGTTCTGGTTTTTGACCATTCCAAAACGTATATAGTAGCATCTAATTGTTGTTCTAATTTGCATTTCTTCTGTGATATATGATGTGGAATATCTTTTCATATACTTCGTTGACAACTGTGTATCTTCCTTGGTGAGGTGTTAAGGTTTTTTGCTTTTTATAAATTGGATGGCTTACTTTTTGTTGAGTTTGTAAAGTTTGTATGTATACTTGCATAACATTACTTTATTAGATATGTCTCCTCAAATATTTTCTGTGGCTTATATTTTCATTCTTTTTCCATTGTCTTTTGCAAAACAGAAAATTTTAATATCAATATAGTACAGTTCATCAATTTTTTAAAATAGAATTTGCCTTTGACTTTGGATCTAAAAAATCATTGCCAACCCCAAAATTATCTAGAATTTCTCCTATATTTTCTTCTAGGAAGTTTGCAATTTTGCATTTTACATTTAGGACTATGATTAATTTTGATTTTGTTTTTGTGAAAGTCTAAGGCCTATGCCTAGATTCCACTTTTTTTTTTTTTTTTAATATGGTGTTCAGTTACTCCATAACTGTATGCCTTTTGTTAAAATGGCTATCACTTCTTCATTGTATTGTTTTTTCTCCTATATCAACTACTATTAGTTTTATTTTTTCAAGCATACTATCAAATACTATTAGTCCATTGGAAACTACTTAGCATATGAAATCGTGTTTTTGAAAACAATTGTTTTCTAATTTTCTTCTCATCTTATTTTGCTTTCCCTATTATCCATCTTTCTTGTGAAAGATATTAATTAAACCTATTTTTGCTGGCACTTATATGAAATTCAGGGAAATATGAATTATCTATTTTTTTAGAATTTTGTGATCTATAATATATTGTATAAATCAATTATACATAATAGTTGGTCCTTTCATGAAATTAGCTCATTTGACTTTGAATATAAACCCGAACTACATGTTTGTGTTTTCCTTTCAATTTAGAGTTGTGGAAACTAAGGCACTTTTGGTTATGCAGATAGTAAGTGAACAATAGTAAATGTAGTCCTTCAGATGTCAAACCTAAACCTTCCTAATGTGATAAACTAAATCAATTTAGGAAAAATGCCATTAGATTAATAATATCAATAAATACTTTTGTGCACATTGAATAAAGTAATGATTCATATATGGTATCAGTGCTTGGGTTACCCCTCCTTGCCCAGATTGATAAATTGAGACTATTTAATGCAATAATAGGTGAGAACATTGAAAAGGAAATTTCCAAAAAGCATAATATTTTCGTTAATCATATGAGACTGTTAGTGCTTCATTTTATGCGTATTCTATTATTACATTCAACTCTATGGTGACAAAATCTGCCGTAGAGCTGAAATATGTAATCAGGAATAAGTTGTTCCAATTCAACTAATTTTTTTTAAATTTTTTATATGCCACTACATTCAGAAACATTTGCGTTACCAAGTGGATATTTAGCCTCAGTTTTATGATATTATTTCTATTCATCTATTCTATTTAAAATTATGTCTATAATTTTAAAATCACGTGGAATATTGTTATTATCATTGTTTCAACAAGATCATTAAATAACATTTATTAGGTGCTTATTGTATGTTCAGCAATATTTATCAGTGCCTGTGTTTCAATTGCTAAGTATTTTAGAGGCATTATGTTCTTAAACTTCATTACATCTCTCTCAAATATAGATTAATACCAGTAATGTCAGAAAATATCAGAATTATAAGCAAGAAAATGTGTAACTCTAAACAGGCATTTAGCCTTCCTAAGATCTTCACACAGCTGGTAAGAGACATACACTGGAATAAACCTTTGTGACTTTGCAGATATAGATTTTAATTGATTTATCTGTTGTTCATCTGAGTTACCCCTTGCTTTCTCAAATAACGTATTTTGTTTAGCATAATTGGTGCTAACAGGCAACTATAATGGATTAAAATTCAAATAATGGCATATTTTGAGTTGTCCATTTGTTAGATAATAACTTGGCATTTATTATATTCTCTCCATAGAATTAATATAGTGGCAGATAGAAAAGTGAAACATGGATTGTCTTTGAGCAACATAGACAGTGGACATAAAGTGGGCATTATATATACACACACACACACACACACACACACATATGATGACATTTGTAGTAATTAGTCACTTCATATTTTTATGGATTGCTAGGAAGGTTTTTAAAGTACTGTGACCTCATTTTTTTATATAGTCACATGGCCTTCAGCCACACATTTCAGAACTTTCCACATATTAACTCTTAAAAGCCATCTAACTTTGGGTAAATCCAGTATTGACTTTATTCCTACGCTCCAGTGACTATGTTGCAGCAGTAGTCACAGAAAGCAGTAATTAGCTCCAGCTCTAGAACGTGATTTCAGGGACCATGATTTAATTACCTTTGGAAACTGCTCTGCTTTGTAGTTTTATGTGATTCAATACCTGATTTAATGAGTGATTCATGCCATCAACTGAAATGTTCTCACAGACAAGCTGCTCTGGGAATCAAACATTTATCAAAATTTAATCCTATATCTAACTAATGTAAGTGAAAGACAGGGTTTTGTGAAGTTCAATCCATCCAATAGGCAGAATAATGAACACTGATAGCATGCTTTCCAAAATGAATACTAGCCTCTACGTGGACCTTTCTAGAACACACATGATGCAATATGATATAGGAGAGAATATTTCCATTTTCAGACCTGCCCATAAAATTAGTATGAATTTGAAATTTATATACATACATAACAAAAGGATAAAAAAATACATTATGTGTATTAATTTCAGTTGTATGTGTCTCTGTGTGTTGTAATATTCTACACGGTACACATTAGAACAAAGAAGGGAGAGTGATAAGTGGATGTTTGCAATTTAAAATAAACTAAATAGACCGGGTATGGTGGCTCAAGCCTGTCATTCCAGCACTTTGGGAGGCCGAGACAGGTAGATCGCTTCAACTCAGGAGTTTCAGAACAACCTGAGCAACATGGCAAAATCCCATCTCTACAAAAAGTACAAAAATTAAACAGGCTTTGTGAGTGTACCTATTGTCTCAGCTATTCTAGAGGCTGAGGCGCGAAGATAACTTGAGCTCAGGATGTGGAGGTTACAGCATGTTGTGATTTTGCCACTGCACTCCAGCCAGGGAAACAGAGAAAGACCCTGTCTCAAAATAAAATAAAATAAAATAAAATAAAATAAAATAAAATAAAATAAAATATGCAGAACAAAATATAATTAAAGATAATTATTGCTTAAAGAACAAAATTACACATGGATGCATTTGAGTGAATATGCAGCTTTTATTTTGTATCTGGCATCTTTTTAAATCCCTTTCATAATTGTTAATACACTTGAATGAGTTAAAATATTATAAAATGTATAGAATGCAAAAGATTAAACAGAAGATGTAGTTAAGATAAAGAAAATATAAGGCCTGAGTTAATAAAACAAAACATTTAAAACCTGGTAATATGAGCCCTAAAATATAAAGGACAAGCATTAATTGATAATAAGCTTAAAATGTGTAAACATTAACAAATGAAAGATCATTTAAAAAATGGAATGCAAATAAAAATAAAATAGGTATAACAATAAGATGAGGAAGGATAAGTAGAATCTAGTGAATGCAACTTGAGTTCTTTTGGCTTGAATATCTCCTGTAGGAGGATTGAAAAGGAGAAAGATAAAGTAAAGTAGTCTAAGTTGATAGGACAAGGTTTTAAGTCAATGGCTCATATCAAGGAGAAAAGGGAGAGGAAAAGAAAGGGATTCTAGCATTCAGAATAGGGGAAAAGGTTAGGAAGAAAAGATTGGGCCTCAGGTCTGAAAACACTGCAACCGTACTTTCTATACTTCAGTCTTCAAGCTTCCCACAGCAACTTGTAGGGTGCGCTGTCAGGGAACTAGGAAAGGAAATCAGGGCTCAAATTTCTTCTTGAGTAAAAATAAAGTCCTGAGAAACATAAGAAAAATTGTTCAACCATATTAATAACTTGAAAAATGTAAATAAAAATAATGACAAAATTCACATTTATCCCCAAATAGTAGTATTACAGGAAAAAAAGCATCAGGGTGTTTTTGTTTGTTTGTTTAGATTTTATTTTATGTTTTGTTCTTAACAATTGTATGAAATACCAAAATACGGATATCAAGGGAAAAAAAATTGCAACCACTAAAGGAAAAAAATAGCTGAAAAGATTAAAGACAAAATGAGAAATCAGAAGAAGGAATAATAAAAGGTTATCTGAGATTTTGACTGGACCCAGGAGTCTCTACAATGTAGGCCCTTGTCTGATGATAGCACAGGGTAGCCAACAATATAAAATCTAATTATCTTTTGTTCATTTCCTCAGACCTATTTGATCATTCATTCATTCATTCAATAATATATTAATTGAAACTTACTAATCAATTGTGATTAAATATAGGGGATGCTATGGTGAACAATAATGATAAACAAATTATTGTATAAATGTAACTTCAAATAGTGATAAAAATGGCAGGGTGTAGTGACTCATGCCTGTAATCCTAGCACTTTGGGAGGCTGAGGCGGATGGATTGAGTGAGGTCAGGAGTTTGAGACCAGCCTGTGCACCATAGTGAAACCCTGTTTCTATTAAAATACAAAAAAATTAGCTGGGCATGGCGGCGTGAACCTGTAAACCTAGCTACTCGAGAGGCTGCGGCAGGAGAGTCGCTTGAACCTGGGAGGTGGAGGTTGCAGTGAGCCAAGGTCGTACCATTACACTCCAGCCTGGGTGAGACAGCCAGACTCCATCTCAAAATAATATTAATAATAATAATAACAACAACAACAAAATAAAAATAAATAATGATTAGGGGAACCTCACACACCGGGGCCTATCATGGGGAGGGGGGAGGGGGGAGGGATTGCATTGGGAGTTATACCTTATGTAAATGACGGGTTGATGGGTGCAGCACACCAACATGGCACAAGTATACATATGTAACAAACCTGCACATTGTGCACATGTACCCTACAACTTGAAGTTTAATAATAATAAATAAATTAAAAAAAAAATTAAAAATTAAAAACAATGAAGAAGCAAACAGAGTCTTATTGAGTGGGAGAGAGAATGGAAACTTAGATTTTGAAGTCGAAAATTTCTATAAGGGGCACCTACTTAAATTGCAAGTAAATGGTGACTCAATAACGAAAATTTTGAGAAGTAGATTTTCATTAAAAGAGGATTTTAGTAAAAAGTACAAAAGCTTACAAAGTATTCTGAAGAATAAAAAGACTTATTTGGCTGGACTATAATGATCATGATGGAGTATAATAAACTAGAGGGAGAGTATTTTGAGATGAAATCAGACAAATGGGAAAGGATTGATAGCTACGAGGCTTTAATATTAACTAGCTTGAATGTTTAGTGTTGTTGATTATTTATTTTTCTCTTTTCTGATTACAGTGGAAAGTTAATAGAGGATCTTTAAGCGGGGGAATCGCATCATGAGATTTAAGTTGCTAAATTAATGTTTTGACCTATATGTGGAATTTAGATGGTAAGCCAACTAAAGTAGAAGCATTTAGGAGGGTTTTGCATGGTGGTGCCTTGGGTTAGCATTGTGACAATGGAGATGGGAAGAAATGTAAAAGGGCACTGATGAATCTATTTGGGTATGAATGAAAGGTACATCTTCAAGTTACACTATTTTACTTATCTTTATGTTAGAAATGGTTTCCTTTACATTGAACATTATCAAAACAAAACATAGATTTGCCAGTTTATATTTTATTTCTGAGCCACCCTCCTCTTTTTTATTTTTATTTTTATTTTTTATTTTTTTGAGACAAGGGCTCATTCTGTCACCCAGGCTGGAAAGCAGTGGCAGGAACTTGGCTCACTGCAACCTCTGCCTCCCAGGTTTGGGTTCAAGTAATTCTCCTGTCTAAGCCTCCTGAGTAGCTGGGACTACAGGAGCTTGCCACTGCACCTGGCTAATTTTTGTACTTTTTGTAGAAATGCAGTTTCACCATGTCCAGATTGGTCCCGAAATCCTGGACTGAAGGTATCCCCCTGCTTCAGCCTCCCAAAGTGCTGGGATTACAGGCGTAAGCCACCACACCCAGCCTCAGCCTGTTTTCATGCAAGAAGAATATCATATTGTTTCAGAATGTTCACTGGGGGTAAGCAGATGGATATATACAAAAGCTAGTGTAGTTCTCCTTGCAGATAGCAAGAGACACTCTTATGTAAGCTTGCTCTGTTGTCTAGTGAGTAATATTCAGGATTTGTTTCTTCTGCAAGTACTCATTTGTTGAGTAACTGAGTTACTACTTCTTACATACATCCACAATTAACTGAGCTAATCAATCATTAGATTTATTTTTCTAAGTGTTGCTGGGATAACAGGCTAGCCATATGCAAAATATTGAAACTGGATCCCTTTTGTACTCCATATACAAAAATTGACAAGATAGATTAAAGACTGAAATGTAAAACCCAAAACTATAAAACTCCAGAAGACAACCTAAACAATACCATTCTGGACATAGGAATGGACAAAGACTTCATGATGAAGATGTCAAAAGCAGTTGCAGTAAAAGCAAAAATTGACAAATGGGATCTAATTAAACTTAAGAGCTTCTGCAAAGCAAAAGAATCTCTCAACAACATAAACAGACAACCTGCAGAATGGGAGAAACGGAAACATTTTGCAAACTATGCATCCAACAAAGGTGTAATATCAAACATCTATTAGGAACTTAAACAAATTACAAGAAGAGAACAAATAACCCCATTAAATATTGGGCAAATGATATGAACAGATACTTTTCAAATGAAACCATATATGTGACTAACAAGCATATGAAAAAAAGCTCAACATCACTGATCACTGGAGAAATGCCAATCAAAACTACAATGAGATGCCATCTAACACCAGTGAGAATGGCTATTACAAAGTCAAACATAACAAATGCTGCCAGAGAAAAAGAAACGCTTATACTGTTGTGGAAATGTAAGTTAGTTCAACCATTGCAGAAAGTAGTGTGGTGATTCCTCAAAGACCTATAAAACAGAAAAACTATTTGACCCAATAATCTCACTTCTGGGTATATACCCAAAGGAATATAAATCATTCTGTCATAAGAAACATGAAAAGGTATTTTCATTGCACCACTATTCACAATAGCAAAGACATGGAATCAAACTTAATTCCCATTAAAGATAGATTCGATAAAGAAAATATGGTACACATACACCATGGAGTACTATGCAGCCATAAAAATGAATGAGATCATGTCGTTTGCAGGCACATGGATGGAGCTGAAGGCCATTATCTTTAGCAAACTAATGCAGTAACAGAAAACCAAATGCCACATATTCTCACTTGTAAGTGGGAGCTAAATGATGAAAACACATAGACACATAGAGGGGAACAAAAAACATGGGGTCTATTGGAGGGTGGAGGGTGGGAGTTATGTCAAGGCAGTACATGAGTAGGATTTAAATAAACCCTCCAACAGGAGAAAAGGGTCAGAAAAAAATGAGTGAGTACTAAGCTTAATACTTAGGGAATGAAATAATCTGTACAACAAACCCCCATAACATAAGCTTACCTATATAACAAATCTGCACATGTACCTTTGACTTTAAAATAAAAGTTAAAAAAATACTTATTATTCCCCTCACTGCTCGTGGTTTTTAGTTTTCTTTGCTTTTCTCTAATGCCTATTAAAGGAATAAAATACATTTAGGTAAATTAAGGAACAAATACCTTCTGAAGAGAAGCAATGATTCTTTCATTATTTGAAATTGTTGAACATTTTCATGATAATAGTTAACATTTTCTGAATACTAACAGTGTGCTGGATACTTTGCATGTGTTTTCTTAATTAGCTGTCATCAATTCTGTGAGGAGCTTGTACCATTATGACCTGTACTTGCACATAAAGAAACTGAGGCTCAGAGTAACTAAAAATCTATCAAATAACCGAAAAGCAAATAAGTCAGCCAGAATTCAAATTCAAACAATTCCAAGTCAATGAGATCAAGTCTATTGCCTCACCATGTTAGATCCCAGCATTTATAGTATATTCAACATCGTTTCTATGAATATACATGCATATGATTGCAGCATTTCTCTTCTCTTAACAAAGACATTTTTGTTCCTTATGTTAATGTTGAGTTCAAATATTTTCCATAAATACTTTGAACAAGAGAGTGATTTCTCCTGTCAGAAGGTTTATTTGAATCCTACTCATGTACTGTCTTGATGTAGCTCTGCTTCTGTCGGTGCTGGGTTAGCATGCTTTTATACAAGTGGAATTGGAAATGAAATGCTATGAAATTGAGACTTGAACCCCTTCTAGACCTTCAGAGCACTACTTTGTGCTAAGATATCTATCATATGAACTTCAATAGTAGTTTGCAATTAGGCTGACAGTCAAATGTGAGGTCTTGAATAAAAAACTTGTGTTGAAAGATGTTTTTAATCTTGTAGGTTACAGGCTCTGGAAGGTTTGAAATTTGTCAGCCACATATAATAGGATTATAATGCCCTTTGGTGAATGCTATTTGAATGCTAGGTTCTTGTCATGTACGTTTAGAGATGAGGTTCCTTGTGTCTCACCAAGTTGGTTGCTTACATTTAAACAATGTCAACAAACATTTATAAACAGTCCTTCCCTAAAAAGTTCAATTTCAGTCTTTGCTCCTGCATGTCAAATTTCTTTTTTTATCAGTCTGAGTTTACTGTGATGATCTTTCTATTAAGGTTTATGTATCCAGAGTCACTTTTGATTTTGACGACGGGATTAATTAAATGGCTATAATTAAACAGTCTAAATATCGTTTGTGATGAGCCACTAAGGACTTGACCTTAGGATATTTTGTTAAATGTATCTTTCATATGCTTATTATTATTATTATTAATTATTTTGAAACAGGGTCTCACTCTGTGGCCCAGACTAAAGTGCAGTGGTGCAATCTCGGCTCACTGCAACCTCCACCTCCCGGGTTAAAGCGATCCTCCCACCTCAGCCTCCCTAGTGAGTAGCTGGGACTACAGGCATACGCCACCATGCCTGGCAAATTTTTTTTTTTTTTTTTTTTTTTTTTTTTTTTAGACACAGGGTTTTGTCATGTTTCCCAGGCTAGTCTTGAACTCCTGAGCTCAAGGTATCTGCTTCCATCAGCCTCCCAAAGTGCTGGGATTACAGGCATAAGCTACCACACCCAGCCTCATATACTTTTAAAATCCTATTGATTGTTTTGATAAAGTCACTGCCTATTTTTACTGTGACTTTGTGACATTTTTATTTTTTACAAATTCTTATCTTTTACACTATCCTCACGTTTATTTTTTCATTTGATCCACCCTCTCTATGGATATAAATACATCTCTGAAGCAGGCTGAGTGAGGCAATAGTCTATTTCTCCAAGGCTAGAAACATAATGAGAAACCAAATGAGCACTGGAGTCCAAGTATTCTGGCTGTATATTCACATGCTTAAATTTCTCTTATTACTAACAAATGATCACACTCAAGTGTGAGAAACAATTGAATACATTTCCAGGAAAATTCTGAGCTCTGTCACTATCTGACTTTGGGCAAATCATTTAACATTTTGATAACTATGCTCTTTGGCAGATGATGAGAGTTGTGGTCAGTGATTGTTACAGTTTCTGTATGCTGTAAAAATCTATGATTTTGTTTCCAGTTAAAATGAAAGTTGGACAATAGTCTCAAACTTGAAATGAAAGGAGTAGAAACTGGTAAGAAGTGCTTAGGACTGGAGAGGGAAACAGGGCAACTGGAATTCAGCAATAAGAAAGATTTACTTTTAATTTATACTTTTTGGTATAATTTTATACCTATTACAAATAGATGGATTAAATTATTTAAATAATAAATATTTTAAAACAAACTAATAGAAATGAAGAATGGTATTGCTACTGTTTACTATATTAAAAATACATTAATGCAGTCATAACAAAAGTTTCATGAATCTAATTATCTGACTTTAAATGCTTCTGCATTAAGGACTATATCTATTTCTTTATGTTATAATAACATTTCCACTGGATATTACTTGCCACATAATGGAATTGAGCTGTAAGGAAGTTAGTTATTTCCTAAATAGTTCTGTTTGTATTTTTAATACATCATTATAATAATTGCATTATTTAATATGTGAAAGGTGACCAAGAATCACAGTGTTGGGAATTGAGACTATGTCAGTAGGAGAAAGGTGTAAATCCAGATGATTTCAAGCAAAGTAAAATATATGATCACCAGAAATATGTGGGATATTGTACACAATTAGCAGTAGTTACATGGCATGAAATTCTAGTGATGTAGCCTTTCTTAAAGTGAAAATTATGAAGCAAAACTATGGAAAAGCACTTCATATTATTATTAGAAACATTACTGATAACCAATGCATTCAATGTTGACAGTACTACAAATATTAATTATTATCATGATAAGCTGAAGAAATTTGCAGTATGAGAAGTTCTTGAATTTGCATCATGAATTTGCAATATGAAAAGTCCTTGAAAACTTGAATTGACTTTGGGTACTGTAGGATTTTCAGACTGCCTACGCAGGAGCCATCAGTTATTCCTTTTGGCAATATATAAAAGAGATAAGAAGGGATTTTAAGGAGAAAAATAAAGCATAAAGTAGAGGATATATCCTCAATGTAGAGGATATGCCAATACAGCTTTGGAATAAATACAGAGAAATAAAGCCCATAGGTCAGTGTTTTGCTTTCTTTTGATGCACTTTTAACTAAATTTATCATAAAGAATGTTAATAATAATTACTGACTATATTGGACATATACAATGGATAATATAATATCATTATTATATTACAAAATCTCATAGGACACAAACTGATAGGACAGTGTTTTGCTTTGTTTTGATGCACTTTTACCTAAATTTGTCATAGAGAATGTTAACAGTGATTACTGAAATCTATTGGGCATTTAATATACAAGGTACTTTGTTATTATATTAGAACATCTAGTTAGATACAATTATCAGTATCATTAAGGTTGCTAACCCATAATGTTTAATGAAGTTGGCCAAAATCTCCTATCTTGCAAGCGGCTAAACTGAGAATCAAAACTAGGACTTCTAAACCTGAAAGCTCACGAATAACTGTCATATATTTTTTTTTATATGGGTTAAACAATACATCCCATGCACTGGAGAATAATGTTGATACATATTTTCAAATGGACATAGTGTTCCCCTTCAATTATACCAAACCGAATAGACTACATAAAATCTATCTAAATATTTTGTTTCCCAAACTTCCAGGTAAACATATTTATAACTATATTGGAAGATAGATCAATGACTGCAAAATATACATTCAAAAGACCATTGAAATTTCCAACTAAAAATCAAAGGGAGCGGTAGAGTTTTTAAAACTCTGTTTCAATGCAAAATAGTCTTACCTGAATTTTGCAAAATTGCCAGGAATGTCAGCATGTCAGCAGATTTTCTGCTAGATGCAAAATAGTTATACAATTCTTATTATTATTTAAGATACAAGAATGTCATTAATATTTTCTTCATTCAATATAGTAAGTTTAGGAAACTTTAATTCAAATAGATTTTTAAATTATGAGAACACTGTTTTATAAGTTAACTAACCTGTGCAGTAACCACGTCTGTTTGTCTGTTTTAGTCAAGATTTTTTTTATTACCTACCACATAGCTGCCAATAAATAGTTATGTTTTCAATAAATTAATACATAAAAGAATGAAAGAGTTCTCTATTCATGTTTTTTCCCAGCCCTGCACTTTTCTACATGAGGCTATTAAAATATAAGATCTCCATAATCTTTATTTTTTTTTTCGTGAATGCAGCCCCCATAATCATGAAAAACTAAGATGTCCCTTTTTTTTTTCTGAAAAAGAGGTGTAGCTCAACAGTCAGTTTCCTCACTGCATTTCTGAGAAGGAAATATTTAAGCTTTCATGTTGTCTAAAGATGCAGTCTGTGTGACTGAAGTGTTCGTTGCATACTGTGTTCAGGAAAGTGACATGTACAAATAAGCCCAATAACCCAATGCCCCTATTGCATATAAAAGTCATTATTTTTAGTGCTATATTAGAACTTACTTTGCAGTTCACAAGCTGAACAACAGCTTGGGTCCTTTGAAGATATAAACAACATCAAAAATGTAAGACTTTGTGACCACAAGACTAAGAGTTTCATTTGAAAATTTATTCTGATCATTTGTACTCACTCTGGAAAGTCACTCTAAGAGTGAGGAAATTTGAGTGGGTGAGTGCAGAAATGGTCTCTCTGTCTTAGGCTGTTTTGCAGCAATTAGAGCAGCATGACTTAGCACGTAATAAGTGTTCACAGTTACTTGTTAAATAAACTATTGAATAACAAGACAGACTAACAATGAATGAAAACAGTACGAAAGCATGAAAACTTCTATTTATAACCTGTAAGATCTTGCTTTTTACCTTACATATAAAAGGAATATTTCTGTGCTGAAATGAATAAAATTTAAGCTGTGCCAAAAACTGAAATAATACAAATGCTGAAAGGTAAAATAAATATCATTTCTAAGTTTAGAGGCAGTTACACTGAAATAAAAATATATTACTAAAAACCAATGATAAATATCCACTGATTTAAAATTAAAACTCTGTGTAAAAATGGCTTAGAATATGTGTTTTAAATCTATAAAATTAGGAAAAGTACAGATTTGGGTTAAAAATGGCCATGCCACACCACTTGACTGAGAGTTCACAAGATGCAATTAAGATATGTTATTTTCTCAGTTATGATATTGTGTAACTTTTTAAAATCAATTAATGCTATGAGAGGCATAAAGTTTTCTATAAAGTGTTATTTGCTTGATTAATTATTTTGTCTATCTACCATCTCTATCTTTTCCTACTATTCTTTCTTAAAGTATTTACTGGCCTTAGATAGTTTTTTCTATTGAACAAAACTCAGGTTGAAAGTTTAATGCATTGGGCCGTATGTTTATTCCTTTATCTTATAGTTTTCACTGACTCTCCTTTAGAAAATGTTGTTCTTTCTTAAAGTATTTACTGGTCTTGTATAATTATTTCTATTGAACAGAAGTCAGGTTGAAACTTTAAAGCATTAGACCATATGTTTATGCCTTTATCTTATAGTTTTCAGTGACTCTTTTAGAAAAGTGACTTTTTTCATGATTCTCCGCCTTTTTTCTTAAACGTGCAAGAAGTATCAGGGCATTCAAAGTGCCAGTATTGATGAGCACCTGTTACTTTATGGTATCTTTCTTCAGCTAATGTGTAAAATACTCTTATTTAAATAGTAACCCTGCATAGTACTTATAAGCCATTGCTTGTAAGATGAAGGTTTAGCTATTGGTTACCACTTTTCAACTTAGTAACACAACCAACACACTTATTTACTGATTAAAATGTATCCATGTTTTTATTTCTAATACCAAAGAAAATAAGTTTCCTACTAGATTTCTCTGATAACTGAAATTATGATGAAGGTTCAACATGGAAATTCAGATTCTAAAACTGAAAAAAAAAAAAAAAAATGTAGGTTCAGAAGACAGTCCATTAAAAAATAAAAAGGAAAACATTTATTGTTTTGGAAAGTAGGGGAATTGTATGCTAAAAAAATGTGACCTACAGTCAATTTCCCCATCTCATTCTCCATAAATACTTTCCTGTTCAAACCTCCTAAAGAACCCTTGCGTCTCTCCAAACCTTAGTGCTTGTCACTTCCCCCGCTTTATTCCTAATTTTTCCTGACTACACTTTAATTTGTTGCTTATTTTTCCTCTTCCCAGTTAGCTATGAGTTCTTCAAAAGTAGAAGTTACTTTTATAAGAAAATATCTGAAATACAGAGGATAATATGTAAGTTTAAGATGCAATCTGATCTGGTTAATTCAAATGAATTGAAGTCTTTACATTTAAGCAACAGTTACAAAGTATTTACATAATTTTATTAATAATTGATGTAATGGATGTATTTTGCTCTACTTATAATATTTTAATTCAAAGATAATTTTAATTACTGTTAGTAACCAAATTTTTTATATTGATGTCTATTTCTCTTACTATATATGAATGAATCTTTGCTGTGTATCAAGAATTAAATAGTATTAAATATTTCACCCATACTAATAATGGACTAGCTTATTCAAGTTTAAATACAATAGAGCTTGACACTTTTGATGAATATTTATCAGATAACATTTTGTTCCTTCATGTAATTTTCTAAACAATTTCTAATTAATCTTAGATATTCAACTGAAGCATGAGACTGTCTAGAACGTAAACGAGATTAAAAAAATGCTGCAAGCTGTCATGTTTTTACTAACAAGAACAACATTGAATATAGATGAATATGTAATTTTAAAAGAGTCATTTATTTTTGCTTTCAACCTCATTACTTTCAGTTAATAATGTATTGAGATGTGATCTATATTAGCCTACTCATATAAGAGTCTGGGAAATCAGTGATGTGATGTTTTAGGAAGGTGATGAGGCCATGTGATAAAACTGTGCGAAAGAGATGCCATAATTTATGCACTGCTTCCTCACATTATCTTCACTTCTATAACTTTTTCAATTAAATTTCCACAAAAATGTCAAATCCAAAGTGGTTTCAGATTCCTCATCTGCCTTTTGTCAAGTGATTCAGTTTGTGTGCTGTGGGAGCTACTTATTATGAAATGTTGCTGAGCTTGCAACTCCAATGCAGTCAGCAGTCTGGAAATTTTCTCAGATCTATATCATTTAATGTAAATTATTCTCTGCCTTTTCATAATCTTATTTTTAATTATGTGCTTGCCAAAATTAGGGTTGAGTCCCTCCTTTAGATCAGGCCCAATGTCAGTTTCTACAAAATGTAAAATGAAGTTGAAATTTTCATTACCCAGAGCCTTACAGGCCAGTTAAAAGAGATTTTTATTACCTTTTTAATCTATATTTAAAACAATAGTACACACCATTCAGATATCACCACGTGGGATTTGTGAAATATTTGTGAGATTTCTTTCATTTTTCGTATCCCTGAGGAGCTTTGAAGCTCCTCTTTGGGGCTGCTAGATACAATTTTCCTCACAAGCAGGTATCCTTCCAAGGAGGTCAGACTGTATTTTACAAGCCCTTTTATGGCAGAAGTGAAAATGATTATTTATAATTGAGCACAATAAAAATCTGTTTTGCTTAATTTAAGGAAGCTACAATGAGCAAATCCCTCTGTGTGCTTAGTAATATTAAACAGAGGCTGGCAGAATTTGTGAACAAGAATTTCACTAAAGTACTTTGCAAACATTAAATATACCATTTGATGCAACAAAACTTACATGTCTGGGAAAGTTTCACACATGTTTTGATGAGTCCTACTGGAGAAAAATTATTTTACAGCTACATTGTATATTTCTATCTTTTTTTCCAAGAGAAAAGTAGGGGGGAAAGGACATTAACCTTGTGGTGAGAGTCATGGTGCTTCAGGATGATAAAGGAAAATTATCTCCAGTATCTCTGAACTTTTCTCCACCACCAATTGACATTACTGATATTACTTTTTTCTGAAAATGCTCTATCATGAGCTGTTCTTTATAAGAACATGCATTAATTTTATCATTCGTTTGTATGTGCCACACGGTAGAATTTTGTTCTTGTAAAGAATTAAAGAAGTAGATAGTATTGGTCAAACTATATTGGCCAACTTTAACCTAAATGGCAAACCAGTTATCTTTAGCAAATTCAAAAAACAATCTGAATATTGCGAACAAAAATAAAATATGCAACATTTGTAGTAAATACAAAGGTATGTCATGATTGTGTATCCACAAAGATCTTGTGAAACAGATTGACTTCTGAATAAAGACTCCTCCTCCCTATATTTCTCATGCTTTATTATAGTACTTAGGACATGAATAAGTTATTTGATTTTCAATTACAGATTATATTAACATTGACATCAAGCAAGTGTAAATTTTTCCACAACATCTGACACAGACCTAAGAATATGTTTGTTGGCTAAAATGAATAAAGAACAAAATCAATGGTAAAACGTTTATTGAATCATCTAAATTCTAAAGACATGAGACTTGGGTACAAAGGAAATGCGAAGATTAGTATGACATCAATACTTTGAAATACAGTCAAAATGGGGGAGGGATGAAATTAAATATACAAGTAATAATTTTATCAGAGAGTTTAGTAAGACAATATTTGGTGTAGAGCAGCATGTATTGCATCTAATAGAGAAATATCAGAAGATGTTTTGTAAAAATGTGTCACTTAAGATATGTTTAAAGAATGAGTATGATTTGCAGGCTTAGATATGGGTCAGGTAAGCCCAGTAATAAAAAAATTAATATTTTGTGAACTTATTCAGCAATATTCAACAGCTTGACAGTGATAAGGCTGGGGAAGGAATGGGTATCTAATGTTATCACTGGAGGATGAGTCCATTGAGGGTGGGGATTGTGATTTGCTCATTTCCTATATTTCTAGGACATTGAATAACACCTGACACATGGCAAGTCTTCAATACATATTTGTTTAGTGATAAAATTAAATTTTGGAAAACTTATACTAGGAATTCTTTAATGGGAATTGTAAGGATCTAGTGTAGACTCATGTACCGAAAAATAACGAGCAATAAACATATAGTACATAATTAAATTCTAAATTGTGTAAGGTAATTATAGTTTATTTGATTGCAGATCTCATGGCAACTGAACCTTTTACATTGGCTAAGAGTCTAGAGAATGTATAGGTATGTCAATACCTCTGATTTCCTATGAATTGGCATGATATGTAAAATTAATATGGAGATAGCAGGTTTTTGAGGGAAATCGCTAGGCTAAAATGAACTAACTCATTTTGTTAAATACTGAAAATAAGTGAAGTCACAATGTTGAAAACCTTAAATGTTATCATATGTGTTAGGTTTTCTATCTAATACTAACAGGTTATTGCCAATTGTTCAAATAAGAAAAATAAATTGAAAGTTGTGTTTATTTCTGTGACATGACTACATACACAGAATAGACTTGTAAATTTAAAAACCAGTTAGCTAAAAACTAAAGACATATGAAGGAAAGACTATGGTACAGTTTTTCTAGTAACTCTGTGCAATAGTGGTGGTATTACCATAGTCGTTCTTGTTTATGCGGAGATTAGCAACTGCTTCTGGACATTATCACCTTGTTTAGACATCAAAAATGTCCTTTCATATCTCCCTCACTATACAGGTGTTGAAGTTCCAAGATGTCTGATCAGAGAGACTTTTAAATATCTTAGCTGATGGATAGTGGGCTGTCCACAAGCAATTTGTTATTGGAGGATCTATATTCTGAGTCTCTTTTATTATTTCTGGTCTTTATATCAAATGCTCTTTACCATTCAATCTTTGATGTATCTTGTCTATATTTTTTAACCCATTCAAATACCCTCTTATATCCCCCCTCTTTTCTGCTCCTTTTCCCATTGCCATCGACTCTTTGTTATCCAGATATTCTTTACCTGCACTCACGTAAGAGGTTTCTTTGAGGGGTTTTTCTTTTTCTTAATCTTTTATTTATTTATTTATTTATTTATTTATTTATAGACAGGATCTCACTTTGTCACCTAGGCTTGAGTGCACTGGCACAATCATGACTCACTGTAGCATCGAGCTTCCAGGCTCAAGTGAACCTCCCACCTCATTCTCCTGAGTATCTGGGATTACAGACATGCACCACTGTGCCAAGTTAAATTTTTTATTTTTATTTTTTATAGAGATGGGATCTCACTATTTTGCCCAGGCTGGTCTCTAACTTCTGGGCTCAAGTATTCCTCCTGCCTGTGTCCTCCAAAGTTCTGAGATTATAGGCGTCACCATGCCCAGCCTTTTGTTTTATTATTATTATTATTTTATTTTATTTTATTTATTTATTTTTGAGACGGAGTCTCGCTCTGTGGCCCAGGCTGGGGTGCAGTGGCCGGATCTCAGCTCACTGCAAGCTCCGCCCCCCGGGTTTACGCCATTCTCATGCCTCAACCTCCCGAGTAGCTGGGACTACAGGCACCCACCACCACACCTGGCTAGTTTTTTTTGTATTTTTTTTTTTTAGTAGAGACGGGGTTTCACCGTGTTAGCCAGGATGGTCTCGATCTCCTGACCTCATGATCCGCCCATCTCGGCCTCCCAAAGTGCTGAGATTACAGGCTTAAGCCACCGCGCCCGGCCTATTATTATTATTTTTAATGTACATAGAGAATACTCTTAAGAGAATCAGTGAGAGAACAGAGAAATTAGTCAGGTGAGTGCATCCAGATATAATCCTGCAACTCACCTATAAAAAAAGGACAGATGAGTCCAAGACAAAAATCTTGTGGAAACTTGAAAATAAGGTAATAATAAAGAAACAGTAGGAACTGAGAGGAAAGTTATGGAAATGTATTGGCTTCCATGCAATATTCTACTTAGAAAAAAAAATCTACTTCCCCCTCACCAAAAAAATAAGTTCTACAAACAAACAAACAAACACAGAAAACAAAGGTTCTAAAAACATTCTTTAGGAGCAACACATAAGATATTTTAGATTACCAGCAAAGAGGTAATAAACAAAGTCATGAAAATGAATGAGTTCTCAAAACAGAATATAGACAAGACAAACAGAATGTCAAGGACTGACATGCAATACATGCACACACACACACACACACACACACACGTAAAATTATTTTTAGCTTACACATATAGACCAACCACACATTTAATTTTCATTTAAATTAAATATGGCTTCCAGGAGTCTTTAAAGATCAAAATACATTAAATAAATTTATATTGAAAGACTGGAAGGTAGATTGTACCATGGGTTTGTACAATTATGTCAACAAATAGGTGGCCTCTTCTCTGTCAATGCTTTGATCCAACACTTCATTTTCTTATCCAGTTAGTGCCTGTGCATAAATTCACTGAAAGACATGATTTTGAATGACTTTTAATTAAAAATATATATATCACTTTGACTTGTTTGGGTCAAAACAACAACCATTAACAGTAATGTATTTTGAATTAGTGTATGACAGAGTAGCATAACTTGAAAAGACTAAAAACATGCTTCAATACAGAAATAATGTCTCTTACTTTTATTCCAGATTTATGAATACATTTATTGCAGCAAAATATATATCACTAAATCTTTCTTTCTGTTACATATCTCGTTTTTCTGCAATGATCTCACTATATGCTGTATACTTCATCTCTCCTCCAACACCACTTCATTATCAACTTTTCTTAAGCACCATACTCCTTATATTTGCAATATAATTTGTTGAACTCATGTTGTCACCACTCTACAAGGTCAGCATGCCTATTCTTCCTTCAGAGGGTTATAAGTGTGGTTTCCTTCACTCTGAATTTCCTAGAGTCTCATCTTCATGTCTAAGAATCTTGCCATTTGTTAAGACCTAGCTCAAATCTTATCTCAAATACTCAAGAACGGCTTGCTCACCACACTGGCTGTGCTAACTCTTCCTCTCTTGTATCTGAATGAGCCTTATGGTAGAGTGAAGACCAAATTAAATCATGAATAATAATACACTGTATAATATTATTTTGGGTATGCTAGTGTAGTATGTTCAGTTAAATGAGACAGTCTCACATAAAATGAGACAGTCTCATATAAGAATGATGATTTATGTATTTGTATTCTATTTAGCGCCCAAGCAATGAGTGTCCACTATCTGCTCAGTTTCTATGAAGTACTTGTGTATAAGTTAAAAAAAGAAAAAAATAAAAACTGATTTTCTAAAAATGTTTTTTTTTCTGAATCCCAATTCAAGCAAAATTATGTTGGGGCACCACAAAATTAATCCCAATGTATTAATATTCTCAAATAAGAAGATGGCAAGTTATTAGACGAAAGTGTTCTGTTTAACCAAGACACCAGGATCAAATGAACAGTAACCAGTATTCCCCCTTGCTGTCCTATTTAGAATAGATTTGCCTGCTGCCATTCTTAAACATTTATGATTCAGGAACACTCCAAACAAAAAAAAATCAGGACATTTCACAAGATTGCAATGTGATTGCTTTCAGAAAATATCAGGAGATTTCTATTTTTCTTGTTGATTTTGGAAGTAGGGTATTAAACACTTAACCAATGCAATTTCAGTTGTATTTGGAGTAAGAACCCTTCAGATTAATGATGATTCCCTACATGATTCACACATTTGTTCTAGCTCCAAAACTAGATGGAAATTTCCTTGAAAGATATAGATGCATTGTTTTTGTCACTACAACTTTTAGCACTGCTCTTGATAAGTAATTTAGCTAGATTTTCATTACATATTGAAAGTGACTACTTGCATTTTTGCCTTTCTGTTATGGTGAAGATGGTGAGAATACATATTTTACTTTAAATAGCTGATATGTAAAATAGAAAGGCCTTCAGTCATATTGGCTGCTATAGGATGATAGACATGGGGTTATGGTTAAACATTAGTAAAATAAAATATTCTTAAACATATTATACATTTTTCATATACAAGATAAATCCTATTTAAATATAGGTTTAATAGTATGAGAAAAATATTTATCCTGTAATAATTGGATTGCTAATTAATATAATCAAGGAATCTACTGCCATTTGTTCTTTATGTGTTTCTTTGAATTTCTTATTTCAAATTATTTACATAAAGAACATGGTTATTACTTCACAATGTTGATCTCATCTCTCTCTGCAGATAAAAATAAAGTAGAAATGGAAATTAGAAAAAATTCATACAAGTAGAACTAGATAGAGTAATGAATTTAGTGTTACAGAACATGAAAAATAAAATAAAACTATTATATACTGAAATTTAGAAATATTTTTCTTTGCCTCAGACATTATTGTCTAAATAAGTTTTAAAAATAATAACATTGTTCTTAAAGATTGTGTGTATGTGTCCATGTGAGTGTCCATGCATATGTTTAAATCACAATTTTTGAATATGTACAGCATGGTCAGTCTTCCCTATGGAAAAAGAAGGCAAGAAAATATAGAATGCTAATCCCTTTTGAATTCCTTTTAATATTCTTACCTTCCTCCTATTTTTTTTTCTTTTACTTTTTCTTTTCATTCATGTCATCCAGCTGCCTGTGAAGTCACTCACTGCACTGGGAAATCTCACTGCCCCTTAGAGATTTAAATGTAAAACAAGGAAGAAGAGTCTGAGCCTGTAGTTCTCAGTCAACCCCATTAAAACAACCAGGAGAGTATCCACCGTTCTTTCAAGCCTGTGTCTGCCTGTCTGTTTTCTTTCTGGACACAGCTTGAGTGTGTAAAATATCCTTCAGTTACATATGAAATTCCTATTGCTGACATTGACAAATTATAGCCTACTTATTGGCTTTTAAGAGCACAACCACAAGACCACATGATCTTACAGTTCTGGTTCTGTAAATTAGACACTCAGTAAGGGTCTCAGAACATTATTTCTATTATTATTGCCATGAGATCTTATTAGAGTATTTAATGTATTTTTATAATTTAATATTTTTTTCTTGGTTATGTTAAATTTGGATAATTCTGTTTACAGCCATTTGCTCTAAAATACTATGGATGAATGCTCCATTACTCCTTTTCCACCATATAGGATACCTATGGTTTGATGGTGGGTTTTTTTGTTTGTTTGTTTTGTCACTTTTATGTAGACTTGATACTTACTGGGTGATGTACAGAGTCCTGTGCTTTTTGTCTGGTCATTTATTTCAAAGTCACTTCACTCTAAATAAGGAATTGGAATAATTTACTGAATCATTTATAAACACTGTAACATATCACTCATCAAAACTTGTCTTGGATTGTATGATTTCTCCTTTTCACTAGTTTCTCCACACTTGCCACTTTTACTTTCTCCTCCATCTCCCTCAATTTTTTTCAATACGAAAAAGAAAGTCTGCTTGGTGCGTCTTTGTTAAAACTTCTCTTCCAATTTGGAAGTATTCATGAGTTTCTCAGAATTTGCCTTAATCATAGCTTCTGAGAAGCAGGTAAAGCATTAGGAACTATGTTAAAATTATCAGCATCTCTGTTCCTTTTTATATGGATAACTACTGGAAGAGGAAGATTCTTAGAATTTGCATCACTCTTTCAATTTTCCTGAAAATTGGTAGCCCTTATTGATTTATTTAAAGATTCATTTTTTTCTCTCATCTCTTTAAACTAGTCATTGCTCATTTCTGCTCATGTCTTTTTTTGTTTTAGTCTCTTCTTCAGGAACACAATTAAAATAAGCTCTTTCTGATTCTGACTTCAGTATCTCACATCTGCTTCATTTTTTTTTAGCTTTCTCTTTTTTTTTCTGTATTCTGGGAGATATTTACACTTTTTTTCCAATTTAATTTCTAATTTAGTTTTCTGTAGTGAGGTTTGGATTGTAACTTGGGCAGGGGGTGGAGAGAGGGAATATGCTGGTGTGGATGGTAGAGAAGAGATGTTGAGATATGGGGTAATTAATCAGAAAATTTTAAAAAGATAGCCACATTTAGAATTTAGAACTGCACCTATAAGAAATGAAGAAAATAGAAATAACAATAATGAAGAAGTCTACATAGTGGTTAAGGTGGACAAAGTGGAATAAACTATTCTTTCTTTACTCTTTTATTCCCATTTCTGTAAGATCAGAGAATTTTTACATTGTGGAATTCTCTTGTTTAGGGCAATATGGCTTCCTACAGGTAAGATTTCAGTAATTCCTGCCTCCAACCTTGAAATATGATGATCATAGTGAATCCCTTCCAACACTGCTGCTTTGAAAAATTTCAGAAGGTTTCACCACCCCAATTGGATGGACATGCCACTCAGCAGTGGTGATCATTACTACTATAGAGTCCCTGTCCCACAAATGCCCATCAGAACAGATGATCTTGATAACCCAAATGGTTATTAAGGGTTTACTCACTTCTCAGAAGTTTAATTAAGGGAAATCCTGATATAACCAGACTTATATCAAAAGAGTTAAATTCTGCCTTATTGAATATTTTCTAGTTTTGCCTCACTTTAAGTGTGACCCACAACCATTGGTTAGCATAAGGAAACAATTTAGCAATTTTTGATTCTCCTTGACCAGTACAAAGTATACTCTGATCCATACAGGTTTAAAATGTTACATTTTAAAACAAAATAGGAACTGTTGCAGGAAGTCAGGGACCCCAAATGGAGGGACTGGCTGAAGCCATGGAAGAAGAACATAAATTGTGAAGATTTCATGGACATTTATTAGTTCACCAAATTAATACTTTTATAATTTGTTATGCCTGTCTTTACTGCAATCTCTGAACATAAATTGAGAAGATTTCATGGACAATTATCACTTCCCCAATAAATACGCTTGTGATTTCCTATGCCTGTCTTTACTTTAATCTCTTAATCCTGTCATCTTCGTAAGCTGAGGAGGATGTATGTCACCTCAGGACCCTGTGATGATTGCGTTAACTGCACAAATTGTTTGTAGAGCATGTGCGTTTAAACAATATAAAATCTGGGCATCTTAAAAAAGAACAGGATAATAGCAATTTTCAGGGAACAAGGGAGATAATCTTAAACTATAACTGCCGGTGAGTTGGGCGGAACAGAGCCATATTTCTCTTCTTTTAAAAGCAAATAGGAGAAATATCGCTGAATTCTTTTTCTCAGCAAGGAACATCCCTGAGAAAGAGAATGCGCCCCTGAGGGTAGGCCTCTAAAATGGCTGCTTTGGGGGCAGCTGTCTTTACGGTCACGAAGGGATGAAATAAGCCTGAGTCTTCTGTAGTGCTCCCAGGCTTATTAGAATGAGGAACTTGCTGCCTAATAAATTTTAGTCAGAACAGCTGTCTGCTCTCAAACCCTGTCTCCTGATAAGATGTTATCAATGACTATGCATGCCCAAAACTTCATTAGCAATTTTAATTTCGCCCTGTCCTGTGGTCTTGTGATCTTGCCCTGTCTCCATTTGCTTTGTGATATTTTATTACCTTGTGAAGTATATGATCTCTGTGACCCACACCCTATTCGCACACTCCCTCCCCTTTTGAAAATCACTAATAAAAACTTGCTGGTTTTATGGCTTAGGGAGCATCACAGAACCTGCCAACATATGATGTCTCCCCCAGACACCTAGCTTTAAAATCTCTCTCTTTTTACTCTTTCTCTTTATTTCTCAGACCAGCCAACGCTTAGGGAAATAGAAAAGAACCAACATTCAATATCGGGGGTGGGGTTCCCCCTATAAGGAACTAAGATTTTACTTCTATTTGCAAGATTGTGTACTTTAAATATCTATTATGAATTATTTTGCAATTTATAGAAAAGTTTACTCTTGGAGAAAATAAAAGTTTTCTTACTTTGAAATTATTAATCAAATTCCAAAGAAGACTATACTCACATGCAAACACATAAGCATAAATGTTTAGTTATTTTTTTGCTCTTTTGAATATGTATATAGATAAATATGGTACATGTGCTGTGTGTGTATAAACAGGTAGCTCAGTGGCCACTGACAACCATATCATAAATTCAGAATAAATTATAAGTAATTTGAAATCCAGATGGGTGTTTAATATATTTTATTTAGATAATTTCTGTGTTGTTGTGTGGCCACATTATACTTAATTTAAAATTTACCTGTGGGCTTTGCTTTTTAAATTTAATTAAAGCAGAATAAATAATATGGGTACAAACTTGTGAAAGTCACATGCACTAGATATCACAGAAAATCAACATGATAATATATTTAATTCCAAGATAACACTATGATAAGAATAAATATATTACATTTAAGATGACAGATAATTACCTTAATGCTTAAACTAATAGATATTGAACTAAATAGTATAACTGTAAGACAAATCATTAGGGCAAACAATACAAATTTTAAGAGTCACAAATAAAGGGTAACATTTACATGAGTCCGCAGATATTTTACAATCTTCAGAAACAGAACTTTCTTTCTAAGCTAATACTTCAGCTAGTTGTCCTTAATTTCAGATCCATGATCTCAAATACATATCTGTAAAGATATTTTTCTATGGTTTTCAAATACATTTATGATTTCTTAAAAATTAGGATGTTGTTGGCCAGGTGCAGTGGCTCACGCCTGTAATTCCAGCACTTTGTGAGTCTGAGACGGGCATATCACAAGGTCAGCAGTTAGAGACCAGCTTGGCCAACATAGTGAAATCCCATCTCTACTAAAAATACAAAAATTAGCCAGGCTTGGTGGTGGGCACCTGTAATCCCAGCTACTCGGGAGGCTGAGCAGGATAATTGCTTGAACCCAGGAGGCAGAGGTTGCAGTGAACCGAGATCACACCACTGTACTCTAGCCTGGGCAACAGAGCGAGACTCCATCTTAAAAAAAAATAAAAATAAAATAAGATGTCATTAACAATTGACCCACATATTTAAAACTGAAAAGATCAGATCCTTTATGATATTTTTATTCTTTCTATTGGGAAGGGATAATTAGTTTTGATTAGCCTGAATTTTATCTTCCAACACTGTGGAAAATAACATTATGTCTTCTGATTCTATGATGGGAAAAATGTCTAACTATTTCTCTTCAGGGGTGATAGGTTAATTTTCAATTTTCCATGTTTTTGATAACCAGAAGTTTGATCTGAAAGACAAAAAATTTTGTTGAGTGAATATTTAATTTTTTGAAAGCAAAACAAAACAAGCTTGCTCAAACTAGTTCCTAGGTATACTAACACAGATAAAGTGCCTTTTAATTTCTCTAATACAAGGTGAATTTTATACAATCCATCTAAACTAATAGATGGATATTTCATCTAAATTCATTAACAATACGCTTGTTTTTTAAGTTTATTGTTTATAGTTTAGATAAATATACAATATATTTTTTGAAAAACATATAGAATGCTAAAGTTACACATTGGTTAACAGATCTTCTGAGGACAAATATTCTTTTATGACTGGATGCAGCAAAAGTCAAAGATATTGTAGTTCTTTTCAGAGTACAGAAGTTGAGAAGGAGTGGCTTAGGAGGGGGATATACTGCCACATATCTTCCACAGGCTGGTGCCAGCTGACATGTGAGCTAGACCACAAACACAGAGCTCATATTTTCTAGTACCTGGAAGTGGATCAAATTTCTGTACCACAGAGTAGGGAACCAGAATCTGTCTAACCTAAGACTCTTATACCAGAGCTTGTCTTATCTGGGGAAACTGTACATTCTAAAATAAACTAGTATGGCTTTAGTGCAATTTGTGCATAATAAGTATAATAGTTATTTCAGTGTGTTTTGTGCTGCTATAACCAAATACTACAGTGTAGGTAATTTGTAATTAACAGAAATTTATTGATTCATGATTTTGGAGGCTGGGAAGTCCAAGAATAAGAGGTCAGCATCTAGCAAAAGCCTTCTTGCTTCATCATCTCATGGCAGAAAGGAAAATAAATGGTGATATACAGCAAGAGACTGAACTCACTGTCCCAAGTCCTTTCACAATGGGCATTAATCCTTTAATCCACTGATGAGAGTGGCGCACTCTGACCTAAAGACCTCCCATTAGGCTCTACCTCTCAACACTGTTCCTTGGGGATTAAGTTTCTAACACATGCCTTTGGGGGGACACATTCCAACCATAGCAAGATGTACAATTAACTAATAGTTAAGTGAATAAATATGACCAATAATTTTATTCCTTCTCAATTCATCTATTTAATCATAGGTCATGACCAACATATTATTAAAAAAAATCGGACATTCACACTCTGGCTACCCCCTATGGCCATTAATGAAGCATTTTTCTCTTGCATTTTGTTTACATTATCACACATATTTATATAATTTATGAAAAACTTTTTGATGTTCTTCCGTTCAGCCAAAATTTAAGTAATGCCTTTGGCTGTTTGCATGATTATCCATACTTCATGTACTGAATAAGCATTTATTGAGCATCCTCCTTTTCTAAGTATCTATAATATTTTTTAAAATGAAAAATTAAATGCAATATTCCTCTTGTTTTTGCTCCAAGAAAATCCCAGAGTACCATGAATAGTTAAATTTATTATGCTGTAATGCATGCTATAGTAAGATTATGAACATATTGGAGGGAACAAAAAATTTATTTGGGTCTCAAGGGAAGTCTTTACAGAGGGGATAATATGAACTGGGCCTTAAGTTAGTAAAAACTCACAAGTAAGAAAAAGGAACAAAATAGTCTTCTGGAAAATGGATCAGTATAAGGTAGGACAAGATAGACTATGCCCAGGAAGTTTTTATTTGGGACAGGGTAATGGGTTGTGTGAAGTATCCTTCAAGCAGAGAATGCAATGCTAATTGCATGCAAAAAGAATGCTATAAGCATATAATTTATTTTTTTAATTATCCACTCAACATGCTAATGTTTACTCTTCATTTTGAAATTAGGTTTAAATGAAGATCAGAGTTCTTTTTAAAAGATTTAGATGACATACCTTGATCATTATATTAAGATTCCCTATGTTGGAGTTAATTTGTAATTTGAAATAGTATCTATCTATTTCATGTAAAGATACATAAAAACATTTCTTTTCTGAAGACACTGGCCACTAAGGTTTGTGCTTAAAGGAAAGCAACTGTATCCTCCCAGATCATGCCTCCAGAGAAACTGGCTATTATTATCAGCATCTTCTCTCATATTCCTCATTCCAATATCTTTTCAATTATTTTGAGCTTAATTTGGAATCTAAATTTTAGATATTTATATGAAGTAGTAAATTTAACTAACATGTAGAAAATGTATTAATAAATATAAATACAATAATTGCAATATAAGATTTCAACAAAAAGGGTGTTTATCAAAATGACATCACAGGTTTTTATAAAATATAATTGCATTTTTTAGAATGTCTGTTTACTGTGTTTCATTCTAGAAATTAAATGCAAATGACATATTTTATTTATTCTTATTGATTTTTAGACTCTAGAGTCTCCTTAACCTTCTAAACAGTGCTGACAGGAATTGATCCACTCATGCTTTTTATCTCCAGTGCCTACTTTGAGTTTGTGCTTGAAGTGAAATAATTGTGTTCTTCTACTGGTTGGTGTGTAGAAGGCAGTCAAGAAACGCATGCTTAGTAAATGGTAACTTACAAAGAAAAGGAAAAAAAAGATGCCAAAGTAATCTAAGATTTGTATACTTGTCTCAAGTTCTTGAGTCTGCTCTAGAGTATCTGTAATTGATCATTTTAATATTGTCAGTGACGGGGCACATTACCTTCCTATTTCCTGAAATAACATTCAACTCTCACTATTAGGAATGCGTTGTCACTCAGGAAAAATAAATCACACTGGAAAAAGCATTACTTTTATGCATTATAACTCTTCACTTGTTGGGTCAGTGGGTAATCTCTTGCTTCCTAAAGAAAAAGTAGTTTAAGAAAATATAGTGTATTTATCACTCTGAACTCTACTTGTCTCAGTTCTTTTGGACTGCAATAATGAAATACCACACTGGGTAATTTATAAAAGCAAAACATTTTTTTTTTTTTTTTCCTCAGAGTTCTAAAGGTTGGGAAGTCCAAGATCAAGCAACTGGCAGGTTTAGTTTTCTGGTAAGGCCACATCCACGAGAAGGAATGTTGTACCCTCACATGGTAGAAGGTGGAGGGACAAAAGGGACAAACTCCCTCCGTCAAGCCCTTTAATAAAGACATCTAATCCCATTCAGAAGGGAAGAGCCCTTATGGCCTAATCCCTTTTTAAAAGCCCTACCCCTTAATACTATCACATTGGCAACACCTGCATTTCAAAGAGGACACATTGAAACCATAGCATTATATCCCTAGTTCCCTCACATTCATGATTTTTCTCACATTCAAAAAAAAATTCATTTGTTCCATCTTAGCTCCAAAAACTTTTTACTTGTTTCAGCATCAACTTCAAAGTCTAAGTCCAAAGTCTCATCTAATATTCATACAAGCGAAATTCAAGAGTGTTTCATCCTGAGGTAAATTGTTCTCCAGCTCTGAACCTGTGAAAGCAAATTAGTTACGTGTTTTCAAAACGCAATGGTAAGACAGACACAAGACAGGTGTTTATATTCCAAAGGGGAGAAGTAGGCAAGAAGAAGGGGGTAATAGGTCCCAAGTGAGTCCAAAACACAGTGAGGCAAACCACATATGAACAATCTTTGACTCCATGGCCCATTTCCTGGACACACTGGGGTAGGGTTGGGCCCTCAAATGCCCCAGAGGACCCTATCAGCATGGCTTTGCTGGGTACATCTCCCTTTAGCTCTCATGGGTTGGAGTTCAGTGCCTGTGGCTCTTCCGGGCTTTGGTCTCTGGAGTGGCCCTGCTCCCACAACTCCATCAATCATTGCCCTAGTGGGCGCTGTCTGTGATATACCAGCCCCCCACACCCCGCCCCCTCCTGCACTATGCCTTCCCCAATTCTCTGCCTAGAACCTGAGGCTCTCTGAGGTATCACCTGAAGTCCAGGTAGAGATGACTTGAAGTCCAAGTCTCCACAGCTCATGCGCTCTGCTTGACTGAAGATTTAGCACCATGGTGGCATGGTTAGGGCTCAATGCTTACAGTCTCTGGAACATGGATTTCAGGCACAACTGGGCCACCTACACCACAAATGAAGCAATTAGCACTGCACAGAAACAATGGGTGCAGAGACTTGAAGCAGTTCTGGGCTTCAAGAACATTTGGAGTACTGAAGTTCCGCAGGTACCCTGAGCTCCTCCTCGCTTGGAACTGTTCTGCCACCAAGGCCTTGGCACTTTGGACGTGTGTTGGGCATGACAGCATTAAAAATCTCCAAAATGTCTTCAGAGTTACTCTCCCACTGTCTTGATGAATAGCACCGGGCACCCATCTAGCCAAACTAATCTCCTTATCTAATAGTAGATGACCCACTCCCTTGGTTTTCTCTGCTAGACACATTTTTATTTTCATTGTTTATGTGGCCAGTCTGGGAATTTTACAGATTTTTACATTTTGCTTCCCTTTTGATTTTAACTCATTTATGCCAGATGTGGCAAATATTTTTGACAAAAATCAGACCTTGGTGATGACCTCGAGAAGTAGGATATAAATAACCCCCACAAGCTTAGCATTCCAGTAATGGAACATGAGGTGTAAATGGGTTAAATTCTGTCTTTAATTTTTTTAGCTCTTCTCACATTTTACCGTAATCAGTTAACAAAACTCAGGTATCTCCTTCAGCAATTTGCTGCTAAGAGATTTTTTTTTTTTTTTTGTCAGATATCCTAATTAGTCATTCTTAAGTGCTGCCTTTCACACAGTCCTAGGACACAGACAGCCTACCTAGCCTTTGCCACTTTGTAAACCAGGATAGCCTTTTCTCCAAATTCCAATAAGATATTCCTCATTTCCATCGAGGACCTAATCAGAATGGTCTTTATTGTTCATATTTCAACAAGCATTCTAGTCATGACCACTTAGCTAATCACTAAGACAACTGAGGCTTCCCCTACAGTTCTTATCTTCTGAGCCCTCACTAGATCCCCCTTAATTTTCAGTTTATAGCAATAGAGGCTTTTCCCAGCAATCCCTTCAAAACTGTTCCAGCCTCTACACATTACCCTGTTCCAAAGCTTGCTTCCACATTTTTAGATATTTGTTACAACAATAGTCCAATCCTCGTACCAATTTCTGTCTTAGTTCATTTGTGTGTGTGTACAGACTGGGTAATTTATAAAGAACAAAAATGTGTTTTCTGATAGTTCTAGAGGTTGCAAAGTCCAAGATCAAGGCACTGGCAGGTTTGGTTGCCTGGTGAGTCCTGCGTCCTCCAGAGGGGAGGAACACTGTATCCTCACATGGTGGAAGGCAGAATGGCAAAAAAGACAAACTCCCTTAGTCAACCCTTTTTATAAGGGCACAGTTCATGATTGGACCTTATGGCCGAAACACCTCTAAAAGACCGCACCTTCTAATACTATCACATTGGCAACATCTGAATTTTAGAAGGAACATAATCAAAGCACAGCACCTCCTTTCCTGAATTTGGCACCAAGCCCTACATTTGTCTTTTTAATGCCAGTCTGAGACTCATGCCCACAAAGTTGAAAGGCTTTGACTTTTGATGAGGTCTTGAAATAACCAATTTAAACCAAATAATCCTGAAGCCTACCCTGCTTCCTTTTATAGAGATGATAAATTTCTCTATTTTTAGCTAATTTTATTAGTGATCGTCTTATTTTTAGCTGGAAGTAGTCTAGCTAGTACAGAAACTATGAATACAATGTACTGAGGTCTTGGGTTTACACATGGAGTTATAAACTGTATACCAGTGCATTCTTTATTAAATCTTTAAACATTGTTTCCTAACAACAAAGATTATGATGAATTTGCTCATTTAGAATCAGCATGTAAATAAAATACTAGCTTCAAATATAAGTAGAGATGGATTTCAAATTCAGGTCTTTCTGCCTTTAACCACTGAACTACAAGACAGGTATAAACAAATCTACAATGTCATCAATTTGTTTGGGATAAAGGACTTCCACTAGGCAAGGTCTTGTGTGCCTACTTTGAGCATTTTATGTGATTGAAACAAAACCTGTATTTCTTTTCAAGGAATAGCATTATTTATAGTTTTTTCTAATTCTCTTATCCTAAGTTGTATTTAATTAGTGTATTTTTGCATTAGCGTTATTTTGGAAATTTAAATTTATAGCTTACTTCTTTTATTATTTATTTTCTATACATATAATTATTTTATCTTCCCCTAACTTCTGCAAACATTATTATTCTGATCCATTCCTTTGATTTGCTCCCATTATTTCTAATGGATTTTTTCTACTCATATGAAAATTCACAGAATGCTTCTTTATTGCTTCAGCAGATGTAGTATGGTGACAATTTGTGATTCATTGTAAGTAATATTTATTAGTTTAAATAAACAAAACAGAACTTTCTAAGTTTCTAATTGGATGTTTTATTTTAAAATATAAATTTAAGAACTGTGATATGTTTCTCTCTTACTTGATTGATATAACTTTTCCAAAAAGATTTTGTTGTATTTAATTGTTTTTCTGTCTTTCTAATTCTTTTCTGAGCTCACCATCCAGATTTTTTCTCTTAAGTCATGACTCAATTTGCTAAGCCTTGTATTATCCAGGAATCTTTTGCAGCTCATTTTAATCTTAGAAATATTAGCTGTGTTTATTCTACAAAATATCCCTCAACTTCACCACTGTAGAAACCTCTCAAGAAAAATCAGACAGATGATTTGAGGACACTGAGACTCGTGCTCTCTGTACGATTCCTCAGCCCTCTGGCATGTGTTGAGATCCCACACATGATGATAATGGCTGCTCTGTGGTTCTCCTTTGCAGTAAATACAGCATTGCAATGTAAAGAGAGGCACATGTTGGCACCCAACTCTAATTTACACCAGCTGCCTACATATGAGTATTTATATTTTTGGAAAGTGACTTAATTTCTATGTGTCCAAAATATTATAAAATTTTAACCAGCTCATCAACCTAACTTGTGTAAGATAAAATATTTTATACTCACATTCTGTCAATTTCTTAAAGAATAATTGAAGAAATGATAATAATGTTATACTTAGGGTGTGAGCTTTTATTCGCCTCTTTGAAATCTCATGTAGAACCACGTCATCACTCTCTTGTTTTTGGATTAGGAAAATTCAGTTTCTTTCCTTACCTTTGGCTGTCTTTTCTTTCTCAGCATCAAGTTCTTTTAGTTCTTGGGCAACTGGCTGCTTCAACTTTTGTTGCTCTTTAGCTAGTTTCTCCTTTCTCCTTAACCACATTCCCTTAGCCATCATTGTCTACATAGAAGTGTCAAGAATTAAACAGAGAGAAAAGTTGGTGCAGCACTTATACAAATTCAAATACACAAGAATAGGCAACAGGAATAGAAGGAACAGGCAGTTACCATTGATTGAACAATACCACATTAGGATGCTTTTTAGGCCATTAGTGTTGTTTTGTTTTGTTTTTCTTTACGAAGAACAATATTCTTTACGAAAGTTTTCCTGTCTCTCCTGTTTTGTCTTATTTTGTTTTATCTGTATTCATTTCACTTCCGCTCAGCACAGAAGTGTTTTTTTGAGTCTAGTGTACGTATAGAAGAGTTAATCAAATGTTTGCCTTTAGAAAACTACATTGTTTATTAAAACCTGATTGCCAGCACCATACTACATCTGCTGATGCAAAATTACTAGTGGATAGGACAATTGAGTTTATATACATACATACATATTCATATACATGTGTATATATATATAAAATACACACATATTTATATAAAACATAACAAATGTTATTTTGGGTATTTTGGATATGTACAGGGAATAACCTAGCATTCTTGTACTGTGGATATTTGTTCTAGGTACAAGGACAGAAAATATGGCTGGGAATTTTATTTAAATAACAATGCTGAAGAGTAAGAATGATAATGCAGAAAGATTTATTCTTAATTACAGCCCTCGATTTTCAAAAGTACAGGGCAACTTACAGCAAGTTACTCAGTCACTCAAAGTCTCACTCTCCTTATTGGTACAATGTAGTATTAATAATATTTTAATTGTTTCCCAAGTTCATGTAAGCACTCAAAAAACATTTGAATACAATTTTTAAATGGTTAAGTAAATATTTTCACTGTGATTACATAAAAAAGAAAAAGCACTTTAAATCAGAATATGGATTAATATTTAACATTGTTGTCAAATATGATATATGAAAGTTGTTGGTGAAATGTAGTTATCTACCACTAGAAGCAGATAAACATGTACAATGTTTAAAAGTTTTATGTAGCGTACAACACCAGAGAAAAAAAGGCTGAAGGCAATTTGCCAGAGAATCTTAGACACGAATATGGTTGCATCTGCATGAATTGTCAATTCCTTTTATGCTCAGATGAGCATCACTGAAAGATGAAGAGGTAATGATCACATTTCAAGAAAAAAAGAAGTGAAGTTAGGATATTGGCTAGCCTTGTGTTCCATATTTTTGCTTTTAATATTTAAAATTAAATGTAGCTGTTTTATAAGTCATGATATGTTATTGAATTTCCAAATTCTAAAAATTTGTCTTTGTTATAAAGATAAATGCTTTCTTTTTCAGGTACTATGTGTTTGTGCACATGAGGTCATTTTGTCTGTTTGATTTTAGTTTTAGACGTGTCATTGAGCTCAGATGTTATTCTTACTGACAGTCATTCATCCTTTGAAATTTTCTTATTAGATTTACTTACTTTTTATTTTCTTTAGTGTTACCTGAGTAAAATAAATCAATTTGGGAATCACAAAGTTTTGGTTCAAGTTAGCTCCACTATTTTTAGCCATATTATCATTAGCAATTTACCTAACCTCTTTTGTTGGTTTCCTTTTCTATAAAATGAGAAAAATAATAGTACTACATCATACGGTTAACCTGGGGGTTAAGGAGATAATATATGGAAATATTTAGCAGAAAATGTATCCCAAAGTAAGTGATCAATAAATGAGCTCAATTACTTTTGCTGATATTGACCTTTGCTTGAGGTTTTAAAGTAAAATCTGGCACAGGTTGACTTTTTTGAAGTTGCATGTAAGACTAATACTTATTATCACACTGAAACATCAAAGTAACATTCTATATTTCCTCCCCAGTGCTTAACACAATGTTGAATAGGAAGAAATGCACTTAATAATTATTTACTGAATCAATCAGTATATTGGAAAATATTAAAATATTGACAAAAAATTGTACCACCTCAGCTACTTGGGTGATACAGGTGCTATGGTAAATTGCAAATTTAATCTAATTGAACAAGAATTATAAACATATCAAATAAACACCAGATTGGTGTTTTAAAACTACTCCCCTAAAATAGAGTCCTATTGCTATATTACCAACTATGATCTATGCATACTGAATACCTATGACGGGGAGAGAAGTTGTGACTCTATTATGTAATATTCTTTAATTCAACTTTGATTGTTCCTTCTCACATTTCTCATATAGACTCTTAATAAACATTTTCACCCCAAATAGAAGCCCTCAATAACAATCCAACTTCAACTACTTTTCACAGGACAGAAATTTCTAGCTGTCAAGGTTGGGGAAATCATTCAACAGTAACTTCCCACCCCCTCATTCACCTCTGATATATTATTAGTTTACTCTTCTTTGTGTCAGAAAAGAAAGTAGATCTCTTTAAATGTAGACAGTGTGATTTTGCTCTTGATCTCATTTACTCCCTTCTGAGATCCCACTCTGGCAATTTTGTTTTGTTTTTCTCTTTACATTTTTAATATTTTGATTGCCAACTAGTTCTTTCTGTAACCGTAAAGCATGTCAGCCTCCTGTCCTTTCCCGAAAAAGAAAAACACAAAACTCCCTCGTACTTTTTCCCTCTGAAGTTATTGCATTATTAGCTTATTTTTCATGATTTAAAAACTATTTTAAAATTGTGCTTGTTATCTCTGTTTTACTACTACCAATTAACCTGTCATTCATTATACTGTGCGTCAACTTTCACATCCTCTTATCCCGTCCCTCTCTTATGCTCCAAATGCAGATTTTCCTCAATAATTTATCTTTGGCCCATGCATGCTTTTTTATATGCCCTTTTCTTGGACTATAATGACTTTAATTATCATCCCAATATATACACTTTCCAAAACACAATGTGCAGTATTAAAATGTCATTTCTTTCTTCTCTCTCCTATATTCTTCATTCCCTTAAGTTCAACTTTTATGTTTAAAACTTCTAGCTGGATATTCTTTTGATACCTGAAAGTGAAAACTGACTATGCCATCTGTCTTCCCACAAAAATATCCTCCAGATATTGACTCCTCTTTCAAGCTTTCAGGCATTTTCAGTTCCTCCCCCTCATTCTCTCTTTAAAGCCACGACTACCTAAGTGATATAACTTCTGTCATCTATGCTTTCCCACTTACTATAAGGCTATTTTCCTGGCCCACATCCATATTGCTCATAACATTAATTTATCTCCCTCCTGGCTTGTACTGTATTTCTATATTCCTCTCTTTGTAGTTGAATTCCAAATAAGTTACCAAGTACTAGTTTTGTGAATATGTAGTTAAGCCAGCTAAGTCAATGTCCCCATCTGAAAACCAGTAGGAAAACACTAATTCTTAGTGAATTTTAGTATTAAGAATGTTTTGTTATATAACATATGACATCATATTATATACATAATATTAAATATGTGTGCATTTCAGTCACTACGTATCTCTTTGGCACACTGCTTAGACTATAGTTAAACATTTGATAAATATTGGTACCTAATTTCATTATCATAGAATAATTATTATCTATATTATCAGTTGCCTCCATAAATCTGCAATCTATTTTGTATATAGTTATGAGAGTTCATCTTCCTGTTTAGCAATGTGAATCCTGTCTTCCATTTGTGGAAAATATTGAAACGACTTACATTGTGCAGTAGAAAAATGTGAAATCTTGTTAGCCTGAAATTCATACTTTTACAATTTGATTTTGACCAATTATAAACTTATCTCTCACTTTTAATATTTTTTGTCAAAACTTCATTCAAACTAAATTTTACTCCAGGTATTTTTTTTTCATTTTAATATTCTGCCAGTTTAACAAAGTATTGTGAAATGACTTATAAATAAATAAAGTAAAACTCAAATGTAATCTTATAATCTTTACTGACTGTAAAGTACCCTTACACTTGATCTGTACCTCAATTGTGTGAACCTTTTTGTTTTATGTTGTAGAGAGCATTTAATGTATACTAAATATCAAAACCATCATGAAACTTCAATTTCTAATCACATAGTATTGAATAAAATATATTTATGTAACTCTCCCATACAGGTATAAATAAGTTATAAAAAGCTGTTATTGCATTCTAAGAGTATAGTCTTTGATAAAATATATATGTTGTAACTCCTCTAATATATATAAATGTCATAGTAAGCTATAATTAATCTATATATGTCATGAAGTCAATATTTATTCACAGAAGATTTATAAAATAAGAATGTAGGAGTTCTAAAAGTAACTGACTATAATAATTTTCAAAATGATTAAAGTCAATTTGTCCTATGGTTTTAAAGAATGGCTGTAAATAGATGAGGTGGATTTTAAAATGAAACAAAAACTATGCAGTTTTCAAAAAATCTTCAATTGTGTCATATAAGACTAGATTATTTCTCTAATTGCAAAAAACACATGGCAATTGAGAAATTATGGAAAACAGGAGGGAACACAGAGAAGAACATAAAATCATCTGAAATCTCATGAGCTAGATCCAAAAGTACAATGAAATTTTGGTTTCTCTGTCTCTTCATTTCTTCTCTTTCTCTGTCTCTTCATCTTTTCATCTCTCTCTCTTTGTTGCTGTTATTTTCTCTCAACACACATATACAGTCTCACACACATGCATACATACACAGAACTACTAGAATTGGGGTATGGCTACAACATAATGTATGAAAAGAGACATTAAAAGGTATTACAGATACAGGGAGAGAGGTTGTATGCCTCCTAAAGAATTTAGATTTTATCCCATGGACACTGGAAACCTTAAGTAGAAGAGTCATATAATCAGATTCCGCTGTCAAGGAGATGTTTAAAAATCCTATTTTGATTTTTAAAAAAATGGTTTTGCCACAACCTGGAGAATGAATTAAAGAGGAACAGCAGTGACCACTGGCAAGCAGCCAAGTTAAGAGGCTGTCACTGCAATCTAGAATAGAAATAATGAAGGCATGAAATAAAGCAAACCCAGTAGCAGTGGGGATGGCAGGAGGGGATCACACTCATGAGTGTATAAAGGTAGAGCTGATGGGAATGCATGCCAATTAGACATGAGGTTTCAAGAATATAAGGAAGTAAGGATAATTCTTAGATTTCTAAGTCAGTTGACCAAATAAATAATAATGTTGTTTCTTGAGATGGGGTACGTAGAGGAAGAAAGCAAGAGGAAGATGAGTCAGTTCTAAACCTGTTAGATTTGATGTGCTAAGGAGATATGCACATGATATCACTGAATACACATCTGGACCTGTGGGTATGGAGTTTACATCTGAATCAGAGAAAAATATTATATATATATAATATATATATATATAATATATATAATATAATATATAATCCTTTTATCTCTTTCTATATATATATGAAATCTCTTTGATTCAGATATATATCTGTGTACACACACACATTCATATATATACACATATATATTTCTTCCTATATATAAGAATATATATATTCCATCCTATATATATTCATATATATACTCCCTCCTATATATATGTGTGTATACAGATATATATATGAATCAGATAAATATATATATTCCTTCCTATATATATATGAGTGTGTGTGTACACAGATATACATCTGTATTAGAGAAAGAGATTTTATATATACATATATAAAAAGATTGTACATATGAGAGACAGATATATATATATATATAAAAATGTATATAAAATCTCTTTCTCTGATTCAGATGTAAACTCCAGACCCACAGGTCCAGACGTATACAGACACACACTCATACGTATATACGAAGGAATATATATGTAGGCATATATATATGAGTGTGTGTATATATATGAAGGAATATATATATATAGGAATATATATACACATATATATGACTGTGTGTCTGTACACAGATATACACAGACACACAAACATAATATACATAGGATATTTGAGACACTGTGTGTGGATGCAAATAATCAGAGAAACCTGTGTTTATTGTAGCAGCAAGTAAATAATTAGATTTTAAGAAGGCAGGAAACAAATAGGTCTGCCATTTCAAATAATGAGATATAAATAGCAGAAATACAGCCTTTCATCTTAGCAAACACTGTGTGTGTGTGTGTGTGTGTGTGTGTGTGTGTGTGTGTGTATGTGTGGTGAGGAGGAGTAATAGTTGATCTAGAATTTGTATACTAGTTTATATCACAGCATCTTTTAAAAATTCATGCTTATTTTATTGTAATTACAAAATTTATCTAGACTTTACATGTAGAATTGCAGGTTTTGAAAGATGATTTGTGTTAAAATTAAATATTAAAATGTTTTTCTATCGACAAGCGTTCTACATTGCCATTGGGATTTTATCTACACTGTTTTTGTTTTATTTGAATATTAGTTTTCTTCACAAAACAAGAGATACACACTTAAGTTACTTTTTATACATTCAGTAAACCTATGACCATTATGGAAATCAGCTGTCACTGTAAGCAATAAAATTTGTTAAATTTTCTTTAACAATAAACCGGGCGTGGTGGCTCACGCCTGTAATCCTAGCACTTTGGGAGGCCGAGACGGGCAGATCACGAGATCAGGAGATCGAGACCATCCTGGCTCACACAGTGAAACCCCGTCTCTACTAAAAATACAAAAAATTAGCCGGGCGTGGTGACGGGAGCCTGTAGTCTCAGCTGCTCTGGAGGCTAAGGCAGGAGAATGGCTTGAGCCAGGGAGGTGGAGTTTGCAGTGAGCCCAGATTGCACCACTGCACTCCAGCGTGGGCGACGGAGCAAGACTCCGTCTCCAAAAAAAAAAAAAAAAAAAAAAAAAAGTAACATTTTCTTAGTCTTTAAAAATAGAATTCATATTTTAGCAGTTTATCAACTAACATCTTAAAAAGTTCTTTTTTTCCTGAGATAATGATTTAAAATATGTATTTTTAAATCGATAGAAAAAATTGTGTGTTTTATGTAGAACATAATGTGTTGAAGTAAATATATACTTTGGACTAGTTAAATCTAGCTAATTAACAAATGCAGTACCACACATGATTTGCATTTTTGTGGTAAGAATACATAATATCTCTTTCCTTTTTTTTTTTTTTTTTGAGAGAGAGTCTTGCTCTGTCACCCAGGGTGGAATGCAGTGACATGATTTTGACTCACAGCAACCTCTGCCTCCCGGATTCAAGTGATTCTCCTACCTCTGCCTCCCGATCAGCTGGGATTTCAGGCATGTGCCACCATGCCCGGCTAATTTTTGTGGTTTTAGTAGAGACGGGGTTTCACCATGTTGAGGCTGGTCTTGAACTCCTGATCTCAAGCGATCCAGCTGCCTTGGCCTCCCAAAGTGCTGGAATTGCAGGCAGGAGCCACCGAGCCCGGCCTACCTTTTTGAATAATATGATATATCATTACTAATTATAGTTACTTTGCTGTAAAATAGATATTTTCAAAAATTATTCCTATCTAACTTGATATATCCATTGACCAGCACCTCCCCCTTCCCCTGCCCCACTAACTACCCAAGCCTCTGGTAGCTATCATTCTACTCTCTACATTTATGTGATCAATTTTTTTTAGATTCCACCGTGTGACTGAGATTATGAGGTATATGTCTTTTTGTGCCTGGCATATTTCATTTAACATAATGTCCTCAGGTTCTTCCGGGTTGTTACATAGCCTTGATTGAAACAAATTTACTATAGTAAAAGAACAGTTAGTAAATATGCAGACCCATTTATTACTTCTTAATGTGCCTTTCTTCACAAGCGACAGTATATTTTTAATTGATGTCCAAGATACATATAGAAAAGTACACAGATTTACATCACTTATTGGATTTTCACAAATTGAACTTGCCCATGAACCGAGCATCTACATCAACAACCAGACATTTATGCTATTGTTTTGAAATAAAAATATCTATAATTTGAGATTTTAAAGTTTTATTTTAACACGTTATGGGTATATTCTAAAGGGCAAGACTCACTTCTTTCAGGGGTAATCAGGGAAAAATAGGGTTGAGAAAACCTTCAAAGAATTCTGAAAGATGATGGAGAGAAAGACACCCAAACACATCCTATAACTTACCATTGGGACTTGCTCCTCTCCATCCCTTCTTATTTCCAATAAAACTTTCAAACTTATACATTGTATTCAGTAACTTTTTGGTGGAAAATAACAGTAGTTAACGTGAGAAAGCTAAAGAAGGAAGTCATTTTGTGAGGTTCTAAATGTCCCCCATCAGAGAAACACCATGTTAAGTCTTTTGGAGAAAAATAATACCAGAAAGAGATGGTTTAGTAACAAATATGTGGTGGAAGAGTAATAAGACCGATTGAACTGAACGTAGGAGGTTAGATATAAAGAATGGCCCGTTAGAAGAATGTTGACATTGTCAATCAATAACAATGACGCAGACAAATCTCAATCATTTCAGGATGTTTATTTGCCAAAGTTAAGGACACACCTGGGAGACAGGTCTACGCCTTTCTCTGAAGATGATTTCGAGGGCTCCAAATTTAAAAGGGAAATGGCAGGATATTGAGAAATAAACAATTGTCATGTAAGAGCTGGGTAGGGCGCAATAGTCATTTATGCCTTTGTCTGGTTCAGTGAGTCTGCATTTTTACATAAGGTAAGATAGACAGTGGGGCAAGGGGAACAGTCAGATATACATTTGTGTCAGGTGGCAGAGAGATGACTTTGAGTTCTGTCCTATGCACCTGCCAAGATAAGGTATCAGTTTACATTGTCACGGTGAATTTTAACAGAAAAGCTTTACGGTTAAGATCTGGGAGCCCACTAGAGTTTTCTCGTCTGTAAAACATGAGGGAGGTGTATATCTTTTCATCTTGTAGCCATCTTATTTAGGAATGAAAAGGCGAATGCAGATTTGTGTGACCCAGTTCCCAGCTTGACTTTTCGCTCTGATGTAATGAGTTTGGGGGTCCCAAGATTTATTTACCTTTCACAAAATGATCTAAGGATAAATGAAAAAGTGTAGCAATAGATTATAAAATAAATCCCTTAACCAATATCTGTTTTTCCCTTTGTTTTGCTTGTCTTTCTCTCCTATTACAACATACTCATTTAAAATCTAACCAATGCTTTCAAAGCCCATTAAAAAATTAGCATCCATCTTCCAGGTGAAATCAAGTCTTCTCTTTTTTGCATTCTCATTACTTTATATTTATCCATCTTTTCAGCATTTACTACACTGTGTGTTTCAATTAATTACTATTACATGCTCAAATCGCCTCATCAGCTATTTGTAGAAAGGGATTATTTATTCTCTCTCTTTCCCTAAGTTATTTGCATGGAGTATTGGCATAGTAAGTGCTCAATAAAAGTGCTTGAATCAAAGCTTATTCAAATTGATTAACTGAATATTATAGGAAGAGTGGAAGAAGGATAAGAAATTATACCTATGCATAATTACACACACACATATATATACATGTGTGTGTATGTATGTGTGTATATATATATATATATAGAGAGAGAGAGAGAGAGAGAAAATATTAATCCATTACTCTTTGAGAAGAAATAAAGGCATTCATTATGACTTACTCTGTTGAAAATTTCCAAAAGTGACATAGCTCTTTTGTGACTTCTTTCTGTTACCTTGATTTGGCCGGGGGTTCAAGAGTAGTAAAGACTTTCTTTTACTTCCCTTCTAGTAATGCAATTTATGTTTGTCTTATGGTTATTTTTATTCTTAATATCTATTCTACTGACATTGTGTTGAGTATTGAAACAGAAATAATTCCACTTCAATATACTATTACAGATGACTTTAGATTTAGGCTTTTAAGACTGGATTAATTTACGGAAGTGAGAAGAAGTACCAAGAACTCTGAAGGGTATGAGGTGTTGCTCTACTTTCAGACTGACAAATTAGTTGGCCACAGTTTCATGATTACTGGCAACAGATGCAGGATTCCTGGGTCAGGGACAAAGGGCAGTTTATTTCTTAGTAGAGCAGGAGTTACAGCATCAGAATTTTTGTGTGATTCTCCAAGTCCCAGTTTCTAAAAGTTAACATGAAGAGGGCCAGATGGCACTTGCACACAGTGCAGTTTGTTACAGGACTAGACCCTGAGTTGAGGGAGCTCAAGTCTTTTATAATGGGCAGTTGGCATGGCTGTCCTGTGCTCCCAAGGGAAACATTTTTATTACTATACTGGAGAATAAGCATGCCTGGAATAAGTATGGAGTGAACCACTATTTTCTCTCTTCTTTAAGCTGTTTGCTATGAAAATGAACTTGAAAAAAATCTAAGGAAAAAAACAGGATAATCCATGTCTCATTTGAAAGTCATGTAAAATGCAAGAGAACCATGGAGAATTGCCTCTAAAAGATAAAGGTGGCTTGTTAAACAAACAAAAAACAAACAAACAAACAAACAAAAACACATGAGATCAACTGTTGTATTATGTTTGAAGTGAGAGAGTTAAATATCTACATGTAAATTCTGGGTAAATGTTTAAACTTGGGAATTAGAGTTTATTGCATTAACTTCTTGATGTAGTGTAAGTTCAGTGGAAATAAATATATTCATTTGTAATATGAAGGAATTGACTATTAGGTCATATAGAACTTTAAAATCTCATGACTTTGTGTTAGATTGATAATGTAATCTTATAATAAAAAAAGATTTAGAGCATTTATTTAAAGGTGATAAAGAGCTGCAAAATAAGGTATTCTTGAATACAATTAAAAGAATAAAATTCCTTATGGGATCTTGTGAATTGATAGCATTGTGGTTTTTGTTATGACACTTGATAATGGATGTTTTGTGCTGAGAAAAGAAAACTACATTAAATTATGCCATCTATTATATTCTAAGATACACTAGAGAAATCCACAGTATTTTATTCAATATGAGGTATATATTTTATCACTGCGATAAAATAATTTGGGAATTCCACAACATCTAGCCTCAATGTCAACAAAATGTTCTCGCTGCTCTTGAAAAACAAAAGATATTTATCACATTATTCTAACTTCTATTTTTATAAAGCACTTGACTTCCAAACCTTAAAGTTTTAGAGATAACAATTGTTTCATTTCTTTAAAAAGTTTCTTCAAATAGTGCTTCTTTTCTTTATCCCTACCTTATCCTCATTCAGACACATTTATTTCCTTATTCATAGACTATTGCAGTACAGTTATGCCTCAGTATCCCTGGGATCCACATCTGCTGATTCAATGAACCACTTGAAAATACTTGAAAATGAACCATAAAAAATAACGATACAACAATATAAAATAATACAAATAAGAATACAGCATTACAATTAATTACAAAATGTCTTCATTGTATTAGGTATTACAAATAACCTAGAGAAGATTTTGAGTATAAGGGAGAATGTGCATAGGTTAGGTGCAAATACAACACCATTTTATATCCATGACTCAAGCATCCATGAATTTTGGTATCTGTGATGGTCCTAGAATTAATCCTCCCTCTTTGTACTGAAGGACAACTGTAATTACCTAAATGTTCATCATAGATCATCTTTTTCGCATTGATTTTTTCCAGATTATACTACAATGCAAAATTAATCTTAAAATATTACTGGTCTCTCAACATCAATAGGTTAATGGAGAGATTAAAATTGGTTACTCTTCAAGGCAAATTTATTCTTACCTCAGGTTTATTTCAAAATAAATTGCCACATTCCCAATTTCTAGTCTGTACTGCTGTTTTTGGGTACAAACATAAATATTAAATTGATGCTTACTTTAAGGATTTTTTAATACATTAATTTGGTCATTATATGAGAGCTAACAATAAATGTCAGTTAATTCAGAATTAAGAGTGTCAGCTGACCACTGATATACAATTAAAGTTTGATAATTGCAGGAACATTTTTCTCATCATCTCACTACTGAATGCAGAACAATTAGTTTATAGACCACTGAGTTTTATTCACCTCTAATAGACCTTTGGAGGTATACTATCCCATATAATTGTCCTTAAAGACAATATATATTTATATTCCCTCAAAGTCAAAGCTTACATGTTGTAACTACTAGATAATAATTTATTGAATACTTAAAGCTACAGAGACATATTATTGTATAATTTCTCTTGGGCATATAGAAGATATTCTACTGTTGAACATGCTTATTCAATAATACATGTGACTTACATATTTAGATTTAAGCATCCATATATTTCACTGTCAGGCAACAAAATGTATTTTTTTATGGCAGAAATGTTTCCAGTTATTATTTTAATCAGCAATTATTTCTTCTTTAATCTCTAGAGAATATTGAACTTTAGTGCATTCATAAAACAGGAAAAAGTTGCCCAACATATATAGATGGGAGGATCCTGTGTTATTTTTCCAAACTATATTTTACACATATAATACACTCCCGTTAGTATCATCATGTGGGTTAAACTATATTAGAACAGCAAGAAAGGAAGAGTTATGGAAGAGACTAGAAGGAGGCATAATTAATTTGGGTTTGGAATGTAGATTTCTGCATTGTGCTGAATGGAGGTGTTCTATTTGCCCCTTTTTTCTGTGGCTGATTTGTAGGAACTACACAAATGCATTTTCCGGTCTTTTGAAATTTAGTTGATTCAGCCAATAGGGAGTGCCAGCAGTCTTAAGAAAAGGAAGAAAGTAAAGTTGGGTTGTCTATTTCCCTTTTTTCTCTTTGTGATAGATGCATGCACATACCTTCTTTGACTAATGTTAGAACTTCTATCTGATAGCTTTTTGCACTCAGTTCTCTCTCTCTCTCTCTCTGTGTGTGTGTGTGTGTGTGTGTGTGTGTGAGAGAGAGAGAGAGAGAGAGAGAGAGACAGACAGACAGAGAGAGAGTTCTTGTAACTGCTTTATATTCTCACTTATTAGGGCTCGGGGTGTATCTTATTTTTTTCTCCCTTGAATAGTTGAGAAAAATACATGAGTAGAAGGAGTTTATTAGAAATTATCCCAGAATCATCAAGACAAGACAGAAGAGAAAATCAATAAAATGTATGTTACTGGATTTTATGGCTCATATGATCCAGCAATCCCACCGCTCGATATATATCCAAAAGAAAGGAAATCAGTATATTGAGGAGATACCCACACTTCCATGCTTATTGCAACACTGTTCACAATAGCCCAGATTTGGAAGCAACCTGTGTCCATCAACAGATGAATGCATAAAGAAAATCTGGTACATATACACAATGAAGTACTACTCAACCACAAGAAAGAATGAGATCTTGTCATTTGCAGAAATGGTTATGATGATTACTGGGTTAAGTGAAATAAGCCAGGCACAGAAAGACAAACTTTGCATGTTGTCACTCATTTATGGAAGCTAGACATTAAAACAGTTGAACTCATGGAGATAGAGAGTGCAATGCCAGTTACCGGGGGCTGGGGAAGATAATGGGTTGTAGGGAAGAGTGGATGGTTAGTGGGTACAAAATATAGTTAGACAGAATAAATAAGATCTATTATTTGATAACAAAAAAGAGTGATTACAGTTAACAGCAATTTATTGTACATTTCAAAGTAACTAGGAGAGTGTAATTGGATTGTTTTTAACACAAAGAAAAGATAAGGGTTTGAGGTGCTAAATACCTCATTTACCCTGATGTGATTATTATGCATTGTATGCCTATATCAAAATATCTCATGTTCTCCATAAATATATTCACCTAGTGTGTACCCACAGTCTTTTTTTTTTTTTTTTTTTTTTTTTTTAACGGTTATTGAGGTGGTTAAAATTTGGTCAACTAGAGTTGAAGTCTGCTGTGAACTTTCTAAGGAACCATGTAGAATATTCCTGTGGATTTTTCTGTCTCAAAGATGGAAAGCATAGGTACTTACAGATTCCCAGCCCACCCCATTTATTCTGGAATATTAACTCTCCTGCTCTTCTATGCAGTTTTTACCCTCATAGATCTCCTGTGGCTTCTGAAAAATTCCAAAACACAAATAAAGAGGGGTTGTAGTATGCACAGAACTGTCAAACATCCCTAAGCTGAAATCAGAAGTAGGTTAAGGGAACATAAAAGGCACCAAGCGCATCTGCCGCAGGACAATCAGAACTGGGACACTGTTACTAGATGCAGGAAACAACCTTCCCCTGTGGTTTCCTCATTCTCTGTCCAAATCTTTCATAGTTACTGTATTAAACTCTTCACAAATTACTCAGTTTTAGTGGACTTTCTGGTTTCTGCCAGGACCATAACCGACACTCTCTTTGTGAGTAAAAGTAGACCATATAACATAATCTTGCCAAGGACCCAGCAATTGAACCTATCTTTGCTTATTTTTGACTGAACTTCCTAAGTACATTGAATAGCGCTCAGTACTCAGACCCACCTGCTAAATACACTGCTGGGAAAAGTGAGTTGATTGTATTTTGTAAAAGTATGTCTGTGTTTGCCAGGCATTGTGTCTCTATAATGAATAAATAATGTAAATGAGTTTAGTGAGGCATTGAGGTAGAATAAGTCCCTGTGGTAGGAGATAGACAGCAAATGTGTTCTCTATGGAGCCCACTGTCCAAGAAAGAAGACACAGACTAAATAGATTTTAAATGTATATTTAAAATTTATTTATAATCTTTCATGGCCAGTAAAAATATATATATACACACTATATATGTATATACACACACACACGTGTATATACATATACACACGTGGGTATATATATATATGTGTGTGTGTATGTGTGTGTATCACTCAGGCTGGAGTACAGTGGTGGTGTCTTGGCTCACTGCAACCTCAGCCTCCCAAGTAGCTGGGCTCAAGTGATCCCCCCACCTCAAACTCCCAAGTAGCTGGAACTACAGGCACCTGCCACCACATCAAGCTAATCCAGCTAATCAGTTAATTTTTGTATTTGTAGTAGAGATTGTGTTTCATCATGTTGCTCAGGCTGATCTTGAACTCCTGACTTCAAGTGATCTGCCAGCCTTGGCCTCCCAAAGTGCTGGGATTACAGGCGTGAGCCCTGTACCTAGCCAGAGATAGACAATATTAAATTGAGAAAATTTTTATCTGACATGGTGGAACTGAGGACATGGAGACACAATAGTTTTAAGTATTTCTTATAAAATAAACATTTTATATAGTATGATTCTTGGAGGACTAATTTCAATTAAAAAGTGTTTTCACAGTTATGCAGTTATTAAATATAGTAAAGTAGCCTTGTCTCTGGTAAGGTATCTGATCAGAGTAGTTTGAAGAAACATTTTTTTATTCATTACAATCAATGTGCTGATTTCTTTGTTATTCAAAGAATTAGAAAGACAAGACTATAAATTTTGCATTGTAGCTTGTAGCAAAATGAATATAACATGTTCTAAAATATATTTTTATTTCTCTGATCTTTTCATTTTTTCACTGTATAGACGTGCTGCTCAGTAATACAAAAAGTGTTTTATTGCAAAGCAGCTCTCTGGTCTGGTTATAAGCATCATTTCTTTATATATTTTGCAAATAAGAGCAGAACTTGCCATTTGCAATGTAATTTATTTTTCCCCATAGAAATGGAAAGTGAGGCCCATAGAAAATGACTGCAAATATTGTAAGAGTGGTGCCACAATTAGCAAAGCTGAAGAAGTAAGTTTATGCATTGCACATCACCTAATTTTTTCCCTATAATAGACACGTTTATTTTTCTTTTAAACAAGTTGTAGCACAACTTGTTGCTATTAAAGTTCCACTTCGTAATTATAAAAAAGAAAATCTCAAGGTGTTTTCCTCCTTTTGAGAGAGTTAGTATTATCCAGTCGACTTTTAAAATGCAGAACTACTTTCTCATTTATGCAAAAATGTAAACATATTTTAATGGTAGTATATAGTTTCTTCTTTTGTCTTTTGCCTTAACTAATTTTGTATTATAAACTGTTCAGTGTATTTTTATATCACAATACCTAAATGAATGCTAGAATCTAAAAGAAACTTCAATGGTGAGATTGAATTCATAGAGAATAGAAGATTCAATGAGATTAAAGTGGCCTAAATTTTAGAAATATAATTAATAGTTTGAAAATACTGTTCTAGGGTTGAAATTTTATATTCATTCATTCAATTTATTATTCATTTGCATATTCACTGATTTTAAAATGTTTAAGTACCTATTTGGAACCAAGCACTATTTTATTTCCTATGGATAAAATGTTAAGCAAACGTCTTGAATTTGCCCTCATGAATCTTGCAATTTAGTGAGGAAGACAGATGTTAACTGAATAGTCACACCACAATTTAATTATACATTAATAATTTATTTAAATAAAAACATGGGTATATAAGGAAGCACGTTACAAAGAGAGTTGAAATTATTTCCAGGATCACTGAGTCGAGGTCGGTGTTAGGTACCGCAGTTTACTAAGCAGAGGGAGTGGGAGGAGGGTTGCTGAAATATTTTGAGTTAAGGGAAAGGCAGATGTCCTGATGTGAGATAAATCATGGTCAGAGTGGTGGGAACACAGTAATTGAGAGAGAAAAAGAGGTTCAAATTGCCTGGTGTGATAACCAGGTGCCAATTCTTGCAGAAATTTTAGATTTTGATAAGAATTGTGTTTTTTTAATCTTAGGAAAAATGGGCAACACGTATCCAAATTTGCATTTTCAAAATATTTTTTCAGGTACCCTGCACAGAACTCTTGGTGGAGCTAATAGATGATGAAGAATTGCCCATTAGGGTGCAGTTTCATATCTCATGCGAAAGGCCACATTCAGATGGGAAATGTAGACAGAGAATACATGGATGGATTTGTGAGATATAGTTTGAAAGTAAAATCAAAGGGATTTAGTGAGAAATTTAATAAAGACGTGGAAGTTATCAAATACGATTCCTATGTTTCAGCTTGGGGGCAATAAATGCGTAATATCCCAACCATGATGTTTGAGAACTCTGGAGATAATTTGATTCCCAGAAGGAGATAAATTATGTTTTAATGTAGGATATATTGAGCTTGAAGTAATTTTGACACATGCAAAGAGATGATTAATAGGCAGTTGGTTATATTGGTACTTAGTTTAAAAGAAAAGTCTGGACTAGAGCCATACATTGAAAAGATACGCATGTAAATGTCAACTTTATGGTTACCTTTTTCTAAGGAGAGATTCTGAAGAGGAAAGATAAAGGGGCCTTGCACTGTCTTGACATATGTTAAAATTTAATGGTTGTTATACGTAAATGCATCTTCAAAGGAGTCAGAAATTTAGAAGGTATAAATAAAAAGACATGGTTTAGTGGAAGCAAAGAAAAGTGTTTCAGAGAGAAATGGTGAGTGGCTCTCACAAAAACTGAAGAAAGCTCAAGACGACAATTTTATAAAGCACCATTGAATTTAGAAATACAGAAGACATTTGATGACATTGATGTGGAATGTTTTCACTGGGCACAGTAGGCTACCAACTATATTAGAGCTGAGGAAATGGAATCACTAAGTAAAAACAAATTTTGAAACATTGGCTCTATAGAGGAGAAAGATATGACCACAGTTAGATAGCTAAATTACCTTTTGACAATAAAACCTGGCAAAACAGATCTTAAACATTTTTTTAAATATCTAATTTTTAAATTGCTGTTAAAATCAAATTTCCTAACTTTGAACATTTTAGAAAACAATTATATGTATTGCAATACTGTATTCTCAAAATTTCTATGACTGAGTTCTTAAATGACCACACAATATTTTTAATATCATATCTTTTTTGACTGCAAGCATAACCTTCATATCTATGAATAATAAAGCAAGAAATAAAGTAGTTAATAAGTATCAACTTGATTATTTTTAAATAAAAGAGGAAGAGATACAATACAAAGTAACTTTCAAAAAAATTAAGACCTACAAGGAAGATGGAGGTGTTTCCCAAAATTGACTTCAGAAATATACTTTGTGCCAATGGAGAAATGGTTTTCAAGAGGCGATTTTTAATTGGCTCTTCCTGATGTCAGAAATGGACCAAAAGATTTAGTATTGTTTGGATGTTCTGGAGGCATCGAAAATTGATTTCTCATCTTAGTTTTGAGTACTACATCTGTATTAGTATGTTTTTCATACACAGTGGCTCAAGCCTTTATCATGCCATTTTTTGAATTAATCTAATACGACTCTTCATCATCATTTTCTTGATCCCTTCATTTTCTTTTTTATTTCAATCTTTAAAATTTTCTTCGAAATTGCATTCTGTCTTTCCACTATTCTTATTGACATCATGACCTATTAATATAGCTCTATTTCTTCCCCATTATTTCCCAAGTATTATGTCTGTTTTGTTTAAATTGAAAAATTGAAGGAAAACGAAAATGTCTTATAATTAATTCTTATGTTTCAATTTTTTTCATTTTTAAACCATGAATAATTTAAAGTATGTAAAATCTTAAGTCAAACAACCTAGAAGTCCATCTATATAAATCTATGTATCAGGGACTGAGAATAACACAATCACAATTAGAAGAGACCTTAGTTTGCCATTTAATAAAAGACTCCATAGCAGTTTCATTAACTAATTTCCATGGCTAAGTATATTTGACATTAGAAATGTCTTCCATATTTTAATTTCATAATTTCTTAAGCAGCTTTGCTTTAAGCTTATATTCTGTCTCAATTTTAGAAGCAGAAGCACCGATCATTTGGTCATTTGTATGTTTCCTTATGTCTGGAATCTTAATTATACGTTTTCTGGCAATTTCTCCACTTTGTCCACTTTTAATAAATTTAACATTTTTTTCAGTATGTGTAGTTATATCTTTTTCTATCTCCTGCATTAATTATATCATAGTTCTGTAAAATGCATGTATATGTGTATGTGTGTGTGTAACAAGAAAATCTTTTGAGATATTTGTGTTTACTCTCTTGATTTATTTTTGTCCTCTTTCGGTTATTCCTCTTCAAAAATTGTGTAGTTTCTTTGTATTTTGTTGATTTAAGGGAGCAATATTCCTTAGGGTTGAAAGTATTAATCTTGTATTTCTGGCTTTTGTGTTATTTGAATGGGTTTTGCTATGAAAGAAGAGAACAAGGGAAGCACTATTGCTAACAACAACCTGAAAAGGAGAAAGAGTCCAGAGACTAGAGAGATGGTATAATATGAGATGGATTGTGATATAAATGCCTTTTTTTTTTTTTTTTTTTTGCTGTGTTCCATGGAGATTAAGAAACCTAGGTTAGTGGTCAACAAAAATGGCTGTAGAATATCTACCTTTTATAACCAAGCAACAGGTTTCCGGACTTGACAAAGATACTGGTGCCCCATATACCTGTATATGTAACTGGACCTCAAAGAGTGAACTGAAAGAGTGGGCAATCCAGTAGGAACCACTGAGAACCCAGATATAAGAATCTCACCAAATTATTGGATGCTTCAAAAATGACCGTAAATTTTACATTATCCAAGAGTAATAGAAGACATGAAATCACACTTAATTTCATCTAGTTAAAGAAAGAAGCTAAAGTCTTATTCACTACACACATGATACTTTTCAAGGAAATAACAGAATAGTTGAAAACATAATAATGGTAAAATGATTATGAGTCTCTTCCCTGCATTTGCCATGCATAAACAAGACTGCCCTCCTTCTGTTTTTATTTGTACCATTATTGTTTCTGTGTAAAGACTTTGGACCTGTTGTCACCTCAGCCTGAATGACATGGTTGACTTCTTATCATTCAGGTCAGCCTCAGTTGACATACCACTGCCTCAGAGAGCTATTCACTGCAAGCCAAATTTACATTATGCCTCCTACCCAAAGTCCCTCTTTATCTTTATAGCACTTATTCTAAATGAATTTATCTCATTAAATTATTGATGGGCTTCTCTATTGTTTAAATCACCCACTAGAAAGTAATTTCCATGAGCTCAGAGGCTTTGCCTATCTTTGCTACTTATGTTAGCCAATCACATAGTCAGGCCTCCCTGCATATTTGTTAAATTAATGGATAATAGCCCCCTAGTCTATCTGCATACTGGAGAACTCCATCAATGTATTCATATATTTATTATTTCTCCCTTTTTTATTTTTTTACTTCAGGTTGTACAATCTTATTAGACTTTATGGTGCATAATGGGTTTCTGTAATGAGTGATTGGTCCATTGCTAGGCTTATTGCTATTATAAGGTCCTGAACAATAGTCTTCTCATTTTTTTCTCCTATTATTTATATAAACTGTATCAGAATACTAAAATGCTATACGTGTATTGTTAGTAATGCAGACTTAGTGAGAGACTGATTAAGACAAAGAGAATAGAAGATTTATCAAGACTTTAAAAGAAACATCAACACGTTTTGTGCAGTTTTCCAAGGCAGGATGCTGTTTAGAAGAGTTAATGAACTAGAGGTATGCAATTCTGAGAAACAGATACAATTAAGCGAAGTATTGATTTACCCATTAGAAGACAATTAATCATTTTTGCTGTAAACAAAATGAGAAACTTTGGTTGTTAATCAAGGATTCTGTCACTCTTTAGTTTTCAATTGCAAAGTTAAACTAGATTTCTTTTCATGCTTATTAATAGAGCTATTTCTTTTAGTCTTGGAGCAGGTAACACCTAAATAATAATAATTTTTGTAAAGAATCTGAAGAATGATGAGATATAAAATGACCATTAATGAAAATTGAAATTATACATAAAAAGGAATCATAAAAGATAATAATAATTATTAATTTTGCTTACCATCTCGATAAATGAATGTGGCTTCTATGAATTTTCTCTAACTTTACAACTGTCATCAATAAAGTATTTTATAATCCTAACATTTTGGTGGTAGATGGCTTTTACTAAAGCCCTTATTATTCTTCTTAGGGTAGTAAAAGCAGAAAAAGTATCTAGTCTTGTTAACGCTGTTATCCTTTCAAGTATTATAACCTTCAAACTTTTCCTTACTGTATCCTAATTATAAATTTCCATTGCCACTTGGCACACACATAGGCACACACACAAACACACACACACACCCCACATATCTGTGTGTGCAATTAAGAAAAAAATTCAGGAAATAATTCTTGTCTTCATAACACAAGACTGTTTCTGTTAAGGTTGATGCTATATTGAAAATTGCTAGAGGGATAACATGAAGTTTGAAAAGGTCTGTCATAATTTAAAGGAAGGCTTTGTTTTATGTGTGGTTCTGAGTGGGTGTTTGTGTACATATTATTTTACAAAGCACCGGATTATACAGAATTATTTTGGTGTTTGGAGGTCTTTGTTGTTTTCTTCCAGAGTGAGACAAGTATGAAGGATCTAAGGTTCACAATTCATCAGAAACACCTCTTCTACTAATATGAATCATGAGGGTTTTTTTTTTTTTTTTAATACTTTAAGTTCTAGGGTACATGTGCATAATGTGCAGGTTTGTTACATATGTATACTTGTGCCATGTTGCTGTGCTGCACCCATCAACTCGTCAGCACCCATCAACTCGTCATTTACATCTAACTCCCAATGCAATCCCTCCCCACTCCCCCCCTCCCCATGATAGGCCCCGGTGTGTGATGTTCCCCTTCCAAAGGATTATAAATCATGCTGCTATAAAGACACATGCACACATATGTTTATTGCGGCACTATTCACAATAGCAAAGACTTGGAATCAACCCAAATGTCCATCAGTGACAGATTGGATTAAGAAAATGTGGCACATATACACCATGGAATACTATGCAGCCATAAAAAAGGATGAGTTTGTGTCCTTTGTAGGGACATGGATGCAGCTGGAAACCATCATTTTTTTTTTTTTAATGAAGATCAAGGAATGGGTAGCAGTAACCACTGTAGCTGTTGATGTTTAGTAATTTCAGCATTCATTTATTCCAAATAACTATGTACACCTTTTCATAAACTATTTGACTAATCACTAACACAATGACAATATATGAAAGGTGGTTCTTCGGTTTTAGTAGCTGGGGAGGGTTAACTGGAGGCCTAAATGCCTTTATCTCCACTGATTTACTTGTTGTTAGGGGTATTATGCCCTGAGTCAGTTAGATATCCGATGATATTTTTAATGACTTTGAGTTTGAAATAGTTACTCTGCCACCCTACAAATACTGCAGTTAGCAGGGCTGAATCACATAATCACTCATCTTACAAAGACCAGTGTACATCTTTCTTTGGGCTGTAGTGAGAGAACAGAGGAGTGCAGAGGATTGAGCAAATATTTAAATTATCCAAACCTGTATCAAGTAATTCATATACAAGAAAAGAAAATAAAGGAGCAACATATCCTTATAAATTTCCACAGGAAATGATCCAACTGATCTCAAGATTCTGCTTACACATTCTACTTCTGTGATTAGTGACACTAAACTCATTTGTGACATGTGCCCATAGAGTTAAACATAAAGAGAAGACTGAGAATTTTTTTTTTTCCAGAGATTTATCTACATGGCGCTCCAGAATATATCAGTGGAATATCTATGCATAAATTATCCAGTTCTCAAGTAGACTATTGTCTTGAGTAGTCCAGATTTGCAACTTTAGGCATTTTGAAATTTACTATTTACTGAGCAGTCATAGACTTTCAAATATGTGGCAAATATTTATTCAGATGATGTAGTGTTTTGCTAATATTAAGAAATACTGGGAAGTAATCACTACTTTAAATACTAACATTTTTTGAAATAATGGATATTTTCTTTGAAATAAAGGAAAATATTCTAAAATGTCTTTTATAAGTTATAAAACATTATTGAAGCAGGATCCAATTTCACATATAGTATGCAGGTTTTTATATTTAGTTTTATCTCTTTAGTCATATTTATGGTTAAACAGTCCTCTCCCCTTATTTATATTTTTAGGCCATTTACATTTTGAAGAAAGAAGCATTGATTGTCTTTTAGAACGTATTATAATTTAGATTTGTTGGATCACTTTCTTGTAGGGTTTTTCAAGTATTCTTTCAAGCCAGAAGTCAATAAAATATGACCTGTGGGACAAACCCAACCTGTGATTTATTTTTAAACAACATTCAAACTAAGAAGGAGTTTTACATGTAAAGGAACAAAAAAAAAAAAAAAACCAAGAAAAAGAAAAATATGCAATATAGACTGTATGCGACTCAAATGCCTAAAATATTTACTACCTACCCTCTAGATAAAAACTTTGCCAACCTCAAATACTGTTACATTCATGTTAAACATTTTGACAATATTAGTTTATCAGTTTAGTGGGAACTGCATATTACATTACCTCAGGAAGCAAATTTGACCGGATATAAATATGCTATTTATGAGAATTTGACTAAGATGATAACAGCCACAACACTATTTTGTGAAAGTATGTTTTCTCTTTGAAATTAGCAAATAATGCTATTGGTAATAGTTAGGCACCTTGGAAATTTCATTTCCTGTCTATCTTTCACAAATTGGTTTTAGTATCAGTATTAGGCTGTCACTGCATTGCTATGAAGAAATACCAGAAGCTGGGGAATTTATGAGAAAAGAGGTGTAACTGACTCTCAGTTCTGTAGGTTGCACAGGAAGCATAGTGGCATCTGCTCTGGGGAGGCCTGAGGAGGCTTACGATTATAGTGGATGACGAAACAGGAGCAAGCACATCACATAGCAAAAGCAAGAACAAGAGAGAGAGAGACATAGAGATAGTTGTGGGTGTTGGGGGAAAGTGGTAAACAGTTTTACATGACCAGAACTCAGTATCACGAAGACAGCACCAAGCCATGAAGGATCTACTCCCATGATTCAAATACCTCCAACCAGGCCCCACCTAGAGCATTGAAATGGAATGTATAAGCATTGGGTAAACAGTCCTGTTTACCCAATAGGGAGAAATAGGTGAAAAGAAAGAGGCTACAGGCCTCATGGAAATTTGAAACTCAACAAGGCAGTCATTAAATATTAAAGCTCCAAAATAATCTACTTTATCTCCATGTCCTCTATCCAGGGCACACTGGTATAAGGGTGGGCTCCAAAGACCTTGAGTAGCTCTGCCACTGTGGCTTTGCAGGGTTCAGCCCCTCAGGATGCTCTTACAGTTTGTTGAGGTGCCATACATATTTAAAGGACCAGACCTCTTGAAAACTCACTATCATAAAGACAGTATCAAGCCATGAAAGATCCACCTCCATGAGCCAAGAGGAATATAATTCCTCTTGACTCTTAATCCAATGTTCCCTCTACCTTTTAGCTTGTAAGTATACCTTGCATTTCCTAAATATGTCCAAGTTAAAACATGTCTAACAACCAACTATAATGACCCTTTAACAATTAAAGTTTTATGTGTTTTAAATTAAATATTATTTTGGTGGTTGATGTGGATGACTTAATAATACATCAAGGGAAATTTAAATTAATAAATCATAGAAATAGAGAGAATAGAAAGGTAGTAACCAAAAACTGGGGTTGGCGTTGGGAGAAGAAGGAGTGATGAGGACTTCAGAGATATTGATCAAAGGATATAAAGTTTCAGTTAGACTGGAGGTATAGATTTAGTGATCTATTATACTGCATATTACTACAATTAATGAGAATGTATTATATATTAGAAAATTGCTAAAATGATAAATTTTTAACATTCCCATTACCCCAAAAATTGATAAATTGGTATGGTGATGGATAAGTTAATTACCTTGATTGAATCTTTCTACAATGTATATGTAGATCAAGACATCACATTGTACATTGTATTTATATAAATATACATACATATTATCAATTAAAACAACTCTGAATGATGCAGATAATGGAATATTTATAGATCAAAATAGTTGTGCTCTAGTTATCATTGTTTTGTTTTGTTTTTGCTTCAGGATAATCAAGCTAGATTTTAAAGTGTTGGTAAAAATCTTACCCTATATATCTATTACATTTCTATTTGTTTTTTTGTTATTGCATCAATATGGCTTTAGAAATGCTGCTATAACTGTTCATTAGAAAATAAGAGAATAAAATTTGTGCTAATGACACTTGAGTGTTAACAATAAATAAACTTACAGAAGAATGGAGAAAAAAAGTGTGGAAGTCAAAGTAGAGAAGTAAAATACAGTTCCAGCAGCTGGGTGACTGGAAAAGAACAAATCTATGAGATAATAAAAGATAAGTCCTTCAGAAAATGGTTTGTCTCCAGAAATCAATTAGTGAGGGATACATATCCACATAGATACTAAATGAACCTTGGAATGAATATCTTGATAAACATAAAATTGAGATTAAAAATGTCTTAAAGTTGTTATCATCTGTTAAAAGAATTCAAATTTATCTTATTTTTGATTAAAATAATTGATCTTAGAACATGTGAAAACCTACTATGGAAGATAATTTATGTAGAAATATAAATCCTCTTGAATTGGAGGGTGATGGCCATATATTGGAGGGTAATGGACAATTTGGAGTACAGGATAAAAACAGAATTCTACCAAGAGGCTCCATTTATTATTATTATTATTATTATTATTATCATTATTATTTAGAGACAGGGTCTCACTATGTTGCCCAGGCTTGTCTCAAACTTTTAGGCTCAAACAGTTCGGCTGATTCAGCTTTTCACATAGCTGGGACTACAGGCATGTACCATCACCCCTGGCTGCACTGATTATTATTGATAGAACCTAAAAATGGTTTCAACATTATCTTATTCATTTTTTATCAAGTCTGAAAATTTCAGCCTTTTCATGTCCCAGAAGGTTTTGTATCGTTGGAACACTAATATGTTCTTTTTGAGGGGCTACACAAATTTTACTACCCACCCTGATATAAAAAATTTTGCCACTTTTTTTTCTTGTTTTAAAACTGGAACTATCCCCATATTTCAAAGTTATTGTTCTTAGCATACAGAGGTAATAAAAAATATAACTTGTTATCAAAATGCCAGAGATTCAGTGTAGGTCTTGCTACTCACTGCACAGAAAGCCAGTCATTAAGATGAGTGTTTTTAGGGAAGAGAGTTATTCAAGTGCTACAGCTGAGGAAAACAGGAGATCAGTATCAAATCCATCTCTTCAACTGAACTAAAATTGGTTATTTATATAGGAGGGAAGAAATGTAACCATGTGCAGGAAAACAGAAATTAGGGAGGGTTAAGCAAGAGAGGAGTTGATCAACAGTAAACAGATGGTGGGTAAGACAATCATGATAGGTGAGGGGTCTGGTGTCTCCAGATGTTGTGATCTGGTAAGTTTCAATTCTTTGATACTATCTGGAGGCCTGGTAGTTGTTTTCCCGACAAGGGAACTCAGATAAGACAAATGTAAGTTTTGAGACATGGACGGTAAATTTCTATGTTTATTCAGAAGAAACCATAAACATCAGTTCTATGAAACAATTGGACCAGTTTCAGGCCACCTCTTGCTGTTTACCAATTTCTCAATTGTGAGAAATCTCATCATGGATCTTTCTGCCTGCTTTATGCTGAGGAGTCTTTGTGGGCAACTTCATACCAGGAGTGGCCACTGGCCACCCGGGAATCAACAGTTAATGTAATTACATAGTTTTCTTCTGAAATGCAATTTCTCTCTCTCCATTCCCCCACTTCCACCAAAGACAAATCACAGCTGGATAAACCTACCTGCAAAATAAACTTCAGTCCCATTACACTTGGCCTGATTACTCACAGAAAATATGGCAAGTATCATTTTCTATATACCTCTCCTAAATTGGCTTCATTGGAACCTCTCAGGAGGAATCTTAGACTTGGCCTTCAAAGGCCTCCCGAGCCCAGCCAGGGATCTATCTGTACCTGCAGATACCTGCATATATTCAGTGAACCCTTTTCTCCACGCCCTAACTTGAGAAACTTGAGGTTCCTGGACCTGTCAGAAAGTGAAATTGTCAACTTACCATGGGACAGAAATCCTGCAAAAGAATGTGTAAATAAGGTATGAGGTCAATCCTTCTAAGGGGGTCTCATCAGCTTTATAAAGTTAATAGCAATTTCTCAAAGCAGGCTGCTCATATCTGAAAACATGACATTTCAGTCAAAGCCCTGGGAAAATAATCAGTTCCTACAATTGTGTCCTATTATAACATAAAATATACTCTTATTGAACTTATGCAAACAACCACATTGTCCTGAATAAAGAATATTCACAGATTCTGAATTCTGGAGAAATCAGGCAGAGAGAGACACATGCTTCAAATTGTGTTTACAAAAGTATACTCTTCTCAGTTGTTAAAGACTGTAAATAGTTCAAAAGAAAAAAATTCTCTAGACTCTGAAAAAAAAATCAGCAATGTTTCAATATTATTTCTGTCCTCCATTAGTTCATTCTATGCAATCAACTCCTGATCTACTTCATGTTGGGTTAGAATCTTTATGAAAACATAAGCCTTTTAACTTGTGTCCTAGAAATTTTCTTTCTAGTCTAATGGCACAATCTCAAACATTATCAGAAAACTGCATTCCGGAGTCCTTTTCATGAACTCCCTGAGAGAAGCAAGCCCTGGACCATAGCTAATTATAAGCTGCTCTTTAGAAGAATCAAAGCAAAACAATTGTGGATAACAAAAGTCTTAGGACAGACACATTTGACAATAAAATTTGGTTATTTCTGTGGCATATAAAAAATTTAGAATAATAATGATAATCATTACTGACAACATATGTTAAAACATATCAGAATTTCAGGAATCTCATACTAGAACAAATATTAATAACACATCTATATAAATACAACTCAAAGAAAATTAAAACCACCTCACATTTGAAATTAGTTTGACCATAAGGTAAGATTTTCATAAAACTTTTATAACTTTTTGAAATTTGCTGTTAAACATCAGATCAATGTTCCAAGAAAACCCTGTTATTCTGACACAGAGACTTAAATGCTGGTTTGCATCAGTGTACTTTTGATTTTAATTTTAATTTACAGAAAAACTCTGAACTACTTTTATCCCTGGAATTGGCTCTTACAATCTCACATGCCCACTTCTTCCATAATAGTCCTTGGGCCCACAGGGACTGAATAGTGTTAGTTTCTGGCCCTGAGTCTCTCGAAAGTAGTCCATTTTGATTGTCACTTTTTCCCTGGTCTGAAGAGAAGGCTTCGGCTGCTGTCAATGCTCAAGTTTTGCCAGGAGTCAATGCCTTTCCTTAGACAGAGGACTCAAAGTCCTGTAACTGAACTCATAAGGAATAGTTAATAGGACATTTATACTGAAGAAAGTCCTATCATTCTCTCTAACATGTCACAAATTAAAACACTGTGACTTGGTGTCTAGGCAAAACATTGTATTAATGTGGTGAGGTTACTCCTTGCATATGTCTAATTGCTAGCACTCTAGTGAAACTACTGTGAGCAAAGCGTTAAAAAATATGATAGGTTCAATGCAAACTTGCCAAGTGACACAATTAACTTTTCCTCATCATTAAAAAATGGTAAATGCAAATATTGTTTTTGGAAATTCAGTATGAAGGTAAATAATCTTTCACTTTAAAACTATGCAGCAAAACAGGGACAAACAAAGAAAAACCACACAATATTTTCTTTTAAGCTATTTAAAAGAGTATCATTACACATTTCCAAGATCAGTTTCTAGATACAGTACTAACAACTAATTAGGTAACTTCCATCAATAGAATCTTCAAGCTAGTGTGACTCTTGTACATACTTTGCTTTCGTGAAGACACAGGAAGTTCGATCAGTGATAAACATCTTGGGATCAAAAAAATTACCAGAAAGTCTCACATTTTTTATTACTACTTAATCCAAATTTTGAATATCACAAAATTGTAATAATGGTAAACACAAGTAAAGTAATTTAGAGAAACCCCAGTCAATATGATTGTCCGAGGATCCTTAGGGCATTGCTTTTCCAGCCAGAAACCTCTGTGGCTGGTGGCATCTTTGCCTGAGTTTTGCTTGGGCTCACTGGCCTCGTTCCACCCACTTGGCCTGACAGGCTGTGTTTGGCTCATGCTATCAGCCTGGATCCCACGCCTGCCACGGGTGAGCCAGGTAGGGATCAGTGAGGGCTGTGTGAGTGAGTGGCTGTGGGTGGAACAGGTATACCACCCACAGCTTTGCTCAGAGGCTTGGAGATGTCAGGAACCACAGAGCCCCAATGAGGGTGTCACAGCCATGCCTTGGGGAGCCCCTGGGTCTGGAATCCCTGAAGGGCCTCAGCTATTCTCTCCTTCTCATCACCCACAACGTGGCAAGTGTGTGTGTGGAGGGTGTGTATTTTAGCCCTGTTTGTATTACAGCTATTTCAGTTCCACCATTCGGCATGTCCCAGGTTCTTGTCCCGCATCCAGGAAGAATAAGGCACACAAACAACTGGAAGGTAAGGAAGGGAGAAAGGAGACTTACTGGGCAACAGAACATCTCTCAGGAGACCCGCAGTGGGTAGCTTCTTTCTGCAGGCAGGTCGTCCCAGTGAGTGTCCAGCTCTCAGCAGAGAGGAGACCTGGAGTGGGTAGCTCCTTTCTACAGGCAAGCTGTCCCTACCAGTGCCTAGCTCTCAGAAGAGAGGAAAGGAGAAGATGCATAGTGCATAGCTCCTTTCCTCGGGCAGATAGTCTTAAAGAGTGTTTGAGTCTAGCTGAGCCTGTGGTTTATAATGTGCTAAGAATGAAGGAAGTGCATGCTAATTTGTCCATGGGTGACCACAAAGGGACCTGGAAAAAGCACCATCAGATTGGCTGAGCAGTCATCAATGATGTCCTCACTGTGGGCCCCTAAGAGTTCAGGGATGATGAAAACTTGACTGTGACTGGACAGTTGCAGCTCCACCCAGTAGTGTGGCCTCCTGCCCTGCCAACTCAGTAGGGTGCAGAGCTCTCACCTGTTCCTGGCTCCCACCATCTGTATGAAGCATGCAACCCCAGCAGCCCCCGCCACACCTCCCTCACTGCAGCCAGCATCCTCGCAGCAGCCACTCCAGACACACCATCACAGCTGTCATAATTATCTTAAGAGCAAGGTTAATCTTTCCTGAACATTAAAACTTTGTACTCATATTGAGAGGTGACAACATGCTAGCAGCACTTGCTCTTGGTGCCTCCTCAGCCTTGGAGTCCACTCTGGTGGCACTTGAGGAGCACTTCAGCCCACCACGGCACTGTGGGAGCCCCTCTCTGGACTGGCCGAGGCCGAAGCCAGCTCCTTCTGCTTGCCAGGAGGTGTGGAGGGAGAGGTGTAGGCAGGAACTGGGGCTGCGCCCTGTGGCCCTGGCTGGCCAGCACAAGTTCTGGGTAGGAGTGGGCTGGGCAGTCCCTGCACTCGGAGCAGCTGGCCAGCACCACCGCCAAGGGCAGTGAGAGGCTTAGCACCCAGGCCAGCAGCTGCAGAGGGTGCACCAGGTCCCCCAGCAGTGCCAGCCCACTGGCACTGCACTTGAATTTTCCCTGGGCTTCAACTGCCTCCCCACAGGGCAGCGCTCGGGACCTGTAGCCCGCCATGCCCGAGCCTCCCCCACCCCACCCGGTGGGCTCCTTCACTGCCAGAGCCTCCCCGATGAGTGCCTGCCCCCTGCTCCACTGCACCTGGTCTCATCACCTGAGGAGTGAGGGTGGATGGCACAGGACAGGCCAGCAGTTCTGCCTGCAGCCTTGGGGTGGGATCCACTAGGTGAAGCCAGCTGGGCTCCTGAGTCTAGTGGGAACTTGGAGAACCTTTATGTCTAGCTATGGGATTGTAAATACACCAATCATTGCTCTACGTCTAGCTATGGGATTGTAAATACACCAATCAGTGCTCTGTGTCTAGCTCAAGGTTTGTAAATGCACCAATCAGTGCTCTGTATCTAGTTAACCTAGTGGGGACTTGGACAACTTTTCTATCTAGCACTCTGTGTCTAGCTAGAGGATTGTAAATGCACCAATCAGCACCCTGTCAAAACGGACCAATCAGCTCTCTGTAAAATGGACCAATCAGCAGGATGTGGGTGGGGGGGATCAGATAAGGGAATAAAAAAGTAGGCTGCCTGCCAGAACCAGCAGTTGCAACCCGCTTGGGTCCCTTTTGAAAGTGTGGAAGCTTTGTTCTTTTGCTCGTTACAATAAGTCGTGCTGCTGTTCACTCTTTGGGTTCACACTGACTTTGTGAGCTGTAACACTCACTGCAAAGGTCTGCAGAATCACTCCTGACACCAATGAGACCGCGAACCCACCAGAAGGAAGAAATTCTGAACACCTCCGAACATCAGAAGGAATAAACTCCAGACACACCATGTTTAAGAACTGTAGTACTCCCCATGAGGGTAAGTGGCTTCATTGTTGAAGTCAGTGAGACAAAGAACCCACCAATTCCGGAGGCAATATCAGTTTTTCCTCATTACATAAAGGAAAAGATCAAAAATCAACTCAAATTATGGATTGAATTAAGTTACCTTGAAAATAAATACTATTTAAACATTTCTATTCCTACTTTTCCAAATAACAAAATAATGTGCTATCCCTGTTCAGAGCTTTAAAAATAATAAATCTTTTATTTATGTATTTCCAGAATCCTTAAATCTCTTGAAGCTCTCTAGATCATCAGAGGAAAGCAAAACATTCTGAATTTTAAATATTTAGGTTGTCCTATCAATTTTGGGAGGCTTGACAAAGGTGACTTAGGGACTTTTGATAAACAGAGCAAATGATGAATTGTTTGAAATGTGTAGAAAATAAAATGACTGTTCAAGGAGCCAAATACGAGCATTCTGTTAGAAACCAAAAAACAAAACACAACAAAGAAGTGTTTTATATATACATATATAAACTAAGGAAGAAAAAACAGAAAATGAATACAAATTAAAAGTCAAATTAAATAAACAGGAAACTAACCCCCAAATTTTATCTTACTCGGTTTACATTGGAGGCTACAGTGTTATCCAGGGCCATAAAAAAATAGACGTGGTGTTGGGAGGCCGAGGCGGGTGGATCATGAGATCGGGAGATCGAGACCATCCTGGCTAACATGGTGAAGCCCCATCTCTACTAAAAATACAAAGAGAGAAAAAAAAAAAAAATAGGCAGATGTGGTGGCAGGCGCCTGTAGTCCCAGGTACTCAGGAGGCTGAGGAAGGAGAATGGCATGAACCCGGGAGATGGAGCTTGCAGTGAGTAGAGATCATGCCACTGCATTCCAGCCTGAGCGACAGAGTGAGACTCCATCTCAAAAAAAATAAAATAAAATAAAATAAAATAAAATAAAATAAAATAAAATAAAATAAAATAAATACGCATGGTGGATATTTTGTTCCTGATATACAACTCAATATATTTAAGTCTACAAAATACCACAATGCATTTTATGCAATTAAGAAATTCTCTTCAGGCATTTGACAAGTAAATGTTGTAGTGCTTGGTACTAATAAACAGATTAGCAAATTTAGTGTTAAATAAAACAAAGCAAGCATTTATGTGAAATTAGGCTCCATGCTAAATCCAGCTTCATGCTTAACAATATTAAAAGAATTGCCAAATTGCCAATGTATTTCTTTACAGTATTTATTTTACCTTCATAAAGACTAAGAGCTTTATGAAAAACGTTAATTAGTCAAAAGTCTCCAATTATCTATTGGGCTTCAAAGAATATTTTATTATCTAAACATTTTTAATATTTTATTTTCTCTGAATGGCCACGAAGATTGACACACAGAGAAACAGGAAAAAAAATTTATGACTTATACAGGCAATCATACTTGGAATTTCTGTTTTATTCTAATTTTTTTTTTTTAAAGTAACCACTCATTTTATGGCAAAACTTTGCCATAGTCCATAATTTGAATTAACCTTTAGATGACTTGTGAATTAGACAAAATTATTATTTTCAATAAGAACACATCTTCTTTGGCACATTTTATATACAGAATGATATATTAACTAGAATTCTTATTCTAAGTACTCTTACATTTTAGTGAAAGCCTAGGAAGCAAGAAATCCTGAACTTCTACCAATTATTGGATTTTATAGATGAGAACATTCTACAATTTTAAAAAACACATTTATGCATATCATAACCCTTTCTTGATTGGAAATGACCCAGACATCAAAGGAGCATCTAAAATAATTTTAAGGTTTTATATTCTACAGAAAGTTCACCAGCAAGCACTGTTCACCAGCAATACCGTTTACATGTACTAAAATCTTTCGTTTTTTTAGCAGTTTATCTAGATTACTTATAAGAACTGAGGTATTAGACAAAATAAGCATTTCCTTGTTAACCATTTTATAACCTGTAAATATTAGGTTTTTAAAGTAAGAACTTTAAAATTAAATACTTGGATTATTTTGCCAAAAATTCCTAAGATTTAGCTGTTTTTATTAAACCAAAAACATTATATTAGTTTTATTGGTCAAATAAATTTGCACAAAGATCATTGTGTTTTTTTTTGGTTTTATAGTTTTATAGCCTTTTGTGCCAAACTCTGATACTTCAAAATATCTAGCAAAGACAAATACAAAACCCAGATGAAAATGTGTGCTGGCAATTCCTAAGAAACTTTTATTTTAATTTTACCAATAATTGTAAAACAAATTTGTTTATTTAAGATTTAAGTCACATGAATTTGAAGATGGCCTGGACTTATATACTTATGAGTACTCTTTTATTTAAAAGCCAATTTGGTAGATGCAACATATGATAAACACATCTAAACATTTATATACATACACAAAGATCCAATAGTTTTTACCTTGAACTCTAGCCATCAGATAACAATACAAACTCATCAGTTTACAAATATAGTCACATGACTAAACTTTGTTTGCCCCCATAGGTAATCCAGTGAAGGTTTTGAATCAATATTTTGGGTGCAGCAGTTTCAAAGGCAGTTTGATTTTTTTTTTTTTTTTTTTTTTTTTTTTGAGACAGAGTTTTGCTCTTTGTTACCCAGGCTGGAGTGCAGTGGTGCGATCTCGGCTCACTGCAACCTCCACCTCCAGGCTTCAAGCAATTCTTCTGTCTCAGCCTCCTGAGTAGCTGGGATTACAGGTTCCCACCACTGCGCTTGGCTAATAGTTGTATTTTTAGTAGAGAGAGTTTCACCATTTTGGCCAGGCTAGTCTCGAACTCCTGACCTCATGATCCACTTGCCTTCACCTCCCAAAGTGCTAGAATTACAAGTGTGAGCCACTGCACCCAGCCAGCAGTTTGATTTTTAAAAGCCAAACCTCCCCAGACTCCAAAGAACACTAGGGCCAAACAGCACCTCGGAAGAACATCGTGTACTAACCTGATCAAACCTGCTTGAAACAGCAGCATAAAAGCCTAGGTTCACAAAACTCCATCCTGCTTTCCCATTCAATAGCAAACAGTTGTAAGACAACAGTACCATTTAAAGACCTTCAAAGATCAGATGAGATGGACACATTCAGGGTAGTATGGCCAGAACCATTGGCTCACAATCCCATATAAATCAACCTTGAAGAAGGCACCCAAAAGCTCTGTGTTATGGGATAGAACACTGACCTCCCATGACTACATCAGCATACACACAAACAGTAACCAAAACACAATCCACGTACTGAGCAAAAAATTAGCCCCAGGTGTCCAAAGTGAAACAGCCAGTGTGTTTTCCTCTCTGAATTGGTTGGACTTATTCAACCTTCAAATGGAAATTCCTTCAGCATTCCCCAAACTGAGGACGGCAGATCCACCTATCTGGTACCTACAAAAGACACTCAGTCATCCAAACTCAGATGTTAAATGTCAAAGGCTATTCTTCCTAAGTGATCAGAAGTGTGGTTGGGGCTGGCAGTGGCAGGGCTGAACAGAGAATGAGACCAAGCTCTGGACAAAAAATGGTGAAGCTGCTGTTTAGGAGGGCTTCTGAAACACCTGGCCCACTGCAGTCTGAGCCATGAGCAATGTGTTCCTGGTCAGGAAACCAAAATCTGTTACAGAAATGCTAGGGGTTCAGTCAAGGTCCTGCTCCCCACTGCACAGAAAGCCAATCATTGAGACAATGAATATTTCTAGGGAAGAAGACTTTAATGAGTTGTTGCAGCTAAGGAGATGAGAGATGAGTCTCAAATCCATCTCTTCAACCAACTGAAATTAGGGATTTATGTAACAGGACAGAAATGTAACCATGTGTGGGAAAATAGGAATTAGGGAGGTGCAAGGAAGAGGAGTTGGTTGACAGAAAACAGGTGGTAGTTTAAGACAATCATGATGGGTGAGGGACTTAGTGTCTCATAGTCCAGATGCAGCAATCTGGTAAGTTTCAGTTCTTTGGTAGTCTCTGTGAAGCCACATTGACAGTTTCCTGAGAAAGGAACTCAATAAGACAAATGTAACTTTCTTAACTTTGAGACTGATGTGTGTATGTGTATGTGTGTGTGTGTGTGAAGCAGGGGCACGGGGAGCAGGGGTGTGAGTCAATTTATATGTTTATTCAGAAGAAACTATAAACATCAGTTCTATGGGACAGTTGGACCAGTTTCACTGACACCATTTAGCACAGAGAATATTAGAAGTTGTTATGGGCAAAATTGCCTCTCTTAATCCCTGGGATTCATACAATATATCAGACCAAAATTTTAAAAATCTTCATGATGATTTTATCATATTCTAAAGTAAGATAATTTCTTTTTTGTTTTTATTTTATTTTTATTTTTATTTTTTGAGACAGAGTCTCACTCTGTCACCCAGTCTGGAGTGCAGTGGGGCAATCTCGGCTCACTGCAAGCTATGCCTCCCGGATTCACAGCACTCTCCTGCCTCAGCCTCCCAAATAGGTGGGACTACAGGTGCCTGCCACCACGCTCAGCTAATTTTTTGTTTTAGTAGAGACAGGGTTTCACCATGTTAGCCAGGATGGTCTCTATCGCCTGATCTCGTGATCCACCCACCTTGGCGTCCCAAAGTGCTGGGATTACAAACGTGAGCCACCATGCCCAGCCGAAACTAATTTCTAAACCTCTTTCCCAGAATATACAATAATCATAAAACCTACCATAACTACCTACATTCTTATATCTTAAGATGTTTAGTCATTAAAGAAACACCAAACTTTAAGTTTTCTTAGATCTCTAAAAGAGGATATAAACTTTAATGTAATTAAGATATTACTATTTGGTTTCTAAATGATTAATTTATGTTGGAACACATTGATAATTTATCGCATATAATCTGTAGAAATGTAATCAAAGATCTAGACAGGTAGTAGAAGAAGTACAAATAGCAAAAACCGATGTAATGGTTATAGATTAGGTTGTTTTTCTTCTAACAAAATATTAATGCATCCCAAGTACATGGATATTTTATATGAAGTTATAGGTATTATACACACACATATATACATATATACACGTTTTATAAATACACTTGGTTTATAATAGCATTGTCTGACAAATATAATAATCTTTTAATGCTAGTTATAATAATAGTTGTAACAAAAATTTATAATAATTTTATAATGTAAACTTCTATAATCTGAAAATAAAATTATCAACAAGTTTCTCAGAACTCACAGAGATCACAAAAGTTTACCGTATTTATACACTATGCCTAGAAATATATACTTCGTATTTTCTGGATATGGTATTTTTTCATTACTGTTATGAAACTTCATCTTCTTAAGAATTCATTGTGTCAGGCAACTGCTTTGCAGATACTAGGCTGCTATTTTTGACATCTGAAGTAACTGCCCTAAATTCATGGTTTAAACACCTGCACTTGCTTTTATGGATTTGTCTTTGTGAAACTGAAATTTGTTGTACACATTCTACATTGATTAGGAATGACAGAGAGTCATTAATTAGGACATTAATTAGGAATGACAAAGAGTAAGGTGAAGCCAGGTTGCAGTAATAAAATATTCTTATGAGTAAAAAAAAACATCATTTTTTAAAAAGCTACATAATTTTAAATTTTGAAGAGACTCAACATCTATGGATTCTCTTCAGGATTTGGTGTCATGTTTTTGACATCTGGGTTTAAAGCTTTGCTTCTTTCAAGTGAATGTAAATTTTAATAACATCAAAATTATGTACAGGAGTCTGGTTAGATTTCAGATGAAAAAGTGTTTGAAAAAATGTTCTTATTTTCAGAATAACTATAAATGAGAAATGCTTTTTGTTAATGCTGTAAATTATAATTTCTGACATTTTAATTTGTTGATAGTTGATATTTTCATGTCATTAAAGTAAAATTTATCTTACTCAGTGACAAAAAGTAAATATATTTTCACTGTAGGTTTTCTCATTTCTGTATTACTAATTCCTCTCTTTTTAGCACTGTTTCTGGATATACCACAGCATGCTCTTGTTATCTGGTGTCTTAAGTGGCTCTACCTCACTTGTGTTTTTTCACAGCAAAACTGATGAAATGTGTTGTGTGTTGCCTGTTACTACTTTTTTTACCTCTAGTTCATTCATCAGTTACTCAAATTCACTGTGAATTTGAGTCCAATATCCATTTTGTTAAGTACAAGGTACCTCTGGAAATAAAGTCTAAGTCATCCAAAAAAAAAAGGGATCCCTCTATTTCTATAAGATTTCCTGATGTTTTCATAAGCTAGTGGACAGAATGTTTCATAATTCTATTACAGAGGACATAGTCAAGAAGGTATTCATGATTTGTGGATTAATGTAGATATTGTGGTTGCATTTCTGATATTGCATGTACTAGATGACCTACCTGGACTCTCACACCCAACCTCAGAAGCTTTCTGTTCTATGTCTTAATCTGGCTATAAGCAACTCAGCTTCAGATCTTTATTTATTCTTCTGACTTTGAGGTCTCTATTTGTTTGTTTAGCCTGGAAATTTCCTTGAATTCTTCCATTTCCCTCATTTACCCCCGTATTCAATCTGTCCTCAAGTCCTTTCAGTCCTATCTCAAACTAATCTCATATGCATCAGTTTTTATTTATATTCAGTGTCTCCACACCTTGCTAAGCCACCATACTTTTTCCTTTACAATATGACAGTCAATGGTGATCTTGGTGGAGTTTCTGCTATTCTAACTTCCCTGACTTACTCTGACTATTTTCAACCAATTCTATAAAGAGCAGCAAATGTTATCTTTTTGCATTGAAAATAAGGTCGTGTGATAAGTCTGTGAGACCCTTATCTCTAAAATACAAATAAATAAATAAATAGTAAAGTAAACCAGAGACCCAAAAAGCTAGCAAGGAAATCTCTCCATCTATTATTTTTGCTTGTCTTTGTGTTGACTTTACTTTTTTATGTGTGAGACGGAGTCTCACTCTGTGGCCCAGGCTGGAGTGCCGTGGCCTGATCTCTGCTCACTGCAAGCTCCACCTCCTAGGGCGCACGACATTCTCCTTCCTCAGCCTCCCGAGTAGCTGGGATACTACAGGAGCCCACCACTATGCCTGGCTAATTTTTTTTTTTCTCTTTTTTTGTTTTTTTGTTTTTTTATTATACTTTAAGTTCTAGGGTACATGTGCATAATGTGCAGGTTTGTTACATATGTATACTTGTGCCATGTTGGTGTGCTGCACCCATCAACTTGTCAGCATCCATCAACTGGTCATTTACATCAGGTATAACTCCCAATGCAATCCCTCCCTCCTCCCCCCTCCCCATGATAGTCCCCAGTGTGTGATGTTCCCCTTCCCGAGTCCAAGTGATCTCATTGTTCAGTTCCCACCTATGAGTGAGAACATGCAGTGTTTGGTTTTCTGTTCTTGTGATAGTTTGCTGAGAATGATGGTTTCCAGCTGCATCCATGTCCCTACAAAGGACACAAACTCATCCTTTTTTATGGCTGCATAGTATTCCATGGTGTATATGTGCCACATTTTCTTAATCCAGTCTGTCTCTGATGGACATTTGGGTTGATTCCAAGTCTTTGCTATGGTGAATAGTGCCTCAATAAACATACGTGTGCGTGTGTCTTTATAGCAGCATGATTTATAATCCTTTGGGTATATACCCAGTAATGGGATGGCTGGGTCATATGGTACTTCTAGTTCTAGATCCTTGAGGAATCGCCATACTGTTTTCCATAATGGTTGAACTAGTTTACAATCCCACCAACAGTGTAAAAGTGTTCCTATTTCTCCACATCCTCTCCAGCACCTGTTGTTTCCTGACTTTTTAATGATTGCCATTCTAACTGGTGTGAGATGGTATCTCATTGTGGTTTTGATTTGCATTTCTCTGATGGCCAGTGAGTAGAGACAGGGTTTCACCATGTTAGCCAGGCTAGTCTCGATCTCCTGACCTTGTGATCTGCCTGCCTTGGCCTCCCAAAGTGCTGGGATTACAGGCGTCAGCCACCATGTCCGGCCGATTTCACCTTTTTTCACTGGATCCTCAGGTGTAAAGGGATGTTGGTGAGGGCAAGCCTGGTTTTCTGTCCTGAAAACTTCAGGGCAACTGACTTGAGCTGCATGCTCATCCCTTTATCCTTTGTTTTGAAGTTATTGCCTCAGCCTGGATCAAGTGTTCATGTTTTCACCAGTAGTTATGATCAGGAGGACATTTTCACTTAAGACAACTGCTGTTTACACATTGACCAAATGGCAGGGTGGTGGAGAAGTGTATTTTCCATAGAAGTGAAGATGGATTTCTCAGAAACATGTAGTGCAGGGTTGGTAAAATATTTAATAATAAATTTTCCTTCAAGAGATTAATATTATAGAATGATTTTTTAAAACTCTTTATTTTTTTATTTTAAATATAGTTAAATATTGTCATCATAGGAACATTTGCATCAATCAAGTAGGCATTTTAATTTGGGGGAAATAATATGAGAAAGCATGTTACAAACTGAAAGATATATAAAATATGTTAGCTATTGTCTTATTTGTAAACTCAAATAATAGTTTTGAGTTTCTAATATATCGAATATTTAATATTTTAAATATATACTAAAAGTGCCTTTGGAAACAGTATGCCCTATTTAGTTGCTTTTCAGCTAGAATATATTTCTATAAGGCACAATATTATAAAGCAAGTTTGTAAAAAGACATCAGTTTTATTTTCAGCTCTAATGATAAATAAATCATGTGATTTTAAATGTCTCCTCACCTAGTTGATCTAACTTTTGCCATTTATCCCTAATAGACATGTTGAGAAGGTCAAAATTTTTATCATAGCAGCTGTCTTTTAAATGAAAGTGCTGAGGTATGTTAGACATTAGTAATATTTTAATGGAAAATCATGGGATAAAAACCAGAAATCTCATTTTCCGATCAACCATGTTTTAATTATATTTGTGACCCTGTGTGTATAAAATTAGTAATTATTTGAAAGGCCAAGATAGTCTTCAGTTTTAAGGTTTATATCTATTTACTTTTTATTGACCCATTATAGTAAAATGTTTGGTTATATACAGTATACATGCCCAGCTTTTCTCATTTTTCAATTATCTCTATTTCTAAGTCTGAGAAAAGGACTTTTCCTCAGTAAGTGGAATAATATATTTATATGAATTCAGTTATCATTGTTACATTACATTAAGGTTGTTGAAGACAAATTGTGCCCATTTGTTAGTAGTAATGCTTTTTATGGAAGAAACTAGCATTCTTAAAAGACAGTGGTCAGTACTGTTGATTAAACAACATATTCACAAATAAGTATCCATGCTGAGCATGCATTCACTACAAAGTGTCTTTCAAAATCATGTCCAATAGAATGTAAAGTGCAAAATAAATGAAAGTAAATTGGGACTTCAAAGCAAGAAATAGAAACTTAAAAAATATTGTGGAGCTTTATTATTTTACAAATGATTATTACTAGGAATTAGATTTGTTTTTTTTGTCTTTTAAAATTTTATTGGGGAAGCTTTGAATTGTCATAATAGTTTGGAGCAGGCAACTGGAACAACCTAATGTTCTTTTGTAAATTACTGTGAAAGAACTAAAGCAACATTATTATCCCGAGGGGATTTCCTTTCCTTTCTATTTAACATTCAGATATAATCATTTGTCATTCACCTGACCTGAGATCCATCCAGTTTAAAACTGAAAGGATAAAGAGAGATTTGAATGTTGCCAGGATCCTTGAAAAACTGACTAAAATGGTAACAGATATGAACATAAACATCTTGTTGGTCATCTCAGAATTTCTAATTAGCAATGATGGTTTATATAAACATGTACTATATATATTACCTAATTTTAGAAATCATCTCTGCACAGACAACACTGGGTAGAAATTGAAAAACAGTTTGAAAAAGTGGTAACCAATTTCAATGAAATTTATTTTTAATTTATAATTTTCAAAATAGGGAAAAATAGCTAGAAGCTAAATTTATAAATAGATAGATGAGTCTGATGATTCCTACTTAGTATTCCATATGTAAAGTAATCTTACGAGACATTCCCTGAACTGTAAAATGCTAAAGGGACATTTTCTAAATTCAGTAATCTATTTAATACCTTTAAAGCACTATTTTTTGAAATGTGATGTGTCATTAAAAAATGGTATTTTCCACTCAAACAAGCATGGGAAATGCTGATACAAATAAAGTTACACAGATACATTTACTGCAGAGTTTATTAAAGCCTTTAGTAAGCCAATTTTCGTAACAGATCTCCAAGAAATACTATGCTTTGTGTATTAGTCTGTTTTCATGCTGCTGATAACGGCATACCAGAGATTGGACAATTTACAAAGGAACAAGGTTTAATGGAGAACCCACAGTTCCACATGGCAGAGGAGGCCTCACAAACATGGCAGAAGACAAGGAGGAGCAAGTCACGTCTTAACATGGAGGACAACAGGCAAAGAGAGCTTGTGCAGGGAAACTCCCCTTTTTAAAACCATCAGATCCTGTGAGACTTATCCGCCATCATGAGAACAGCACGGGAAAGACCTGTCCCTATGATTCAACCACCTCTTACTACTGCATCCCTCCAAAATGGCATGTCGTCACATTTCAAAACCAATCATGCTTTCTCAACATTCCCCCAAAGTTATAACTCATTTCAGCATTAACTCAAAAGTCTATAGTCCATTGTCCCATCTGAGTAAAGACAGCCATTTCAATGGGTAAATAAAGCCATTTCAAATGGGAGAAGTTGGCCAAAACAAAGAGGCTACAGGCCCCATGCAAGTCCAAAATCCAGCAAGGGAGTCAAATTTTAAGCTCAGAAATGATCTCCTTTGACTCCATGTCTCACATCCAGGTCATGCTGATACAAGGGGTGGGTTCCCATGGGCTTGAGCAGCTCCGCCTCTGTGACTTTGCACGATGTAGCCCCCCTCTGGCTGCTTTCATGTCCTGGCATTTAGTGTGTGTGGTTTTTTCCAGGCACACAGTGCAAGCTGTCAGTGTATCTACCATTCTGGGGTCTGAAGGACAGTGGCCTTCTTCCCACAGCTCCAAAAGGTGGTGTCAAGTAGGGACTCTGTGTGGGAGCTCTGACTCCACTACTATCCCTTCTGCACTGCTGTAACAGAGGTTCTCCATGAAGGCCCCGCCCCTGCAGCAAACTTCTGCCTGGGCATCCAGGTGTTTCCATATATCTTCTGAAATCTAGGCAGAGGTTCCCAAATCCCAATTCTATACACTTGAAGGCTCAACACCACATGGAAGCTGCCAGTGCTTGGGGGTTGCACCCTCTGAAGGCACAGCCCAAGCTCTATGTTGGCCCCTTTCAGTCATGACTGGAGTGGCTGTGTTGCAGGTCACCAAGTCCCTAGGCTTCACACAGCATGGGGATCCTGTGCCCTGCCCAAGAAACCACTTTTTCTGCCGAGGCCTCAGGGCGTGTGATGGGAGGGCTGCTGTGAAGATTTCTGACATGCCCTGGAAACATTTTCCCCATGGTCCTGGGGATAAACATTTGGTCTCCTTGTTACTTATGCAAATTTCTGCAGCTGGCTGAATTTCTCCCCAGAAAATGGGATTTTCTGTTCTATCACATTGTCAGGCTGCAAATTTTCCGAACTTAATGCTCTGCTTCCCTTATAAAACTGAATACCTGTAATAGCACCCAAGTCACATCTTGAATGCTTTGCTGCTTAGAAATTTCTTCTACCAGATACCCTAAATCATCTCTCTCGAGTTCAAAATTCCACAAATCTCTAGGGCAGGGGCAAAATGTTGCCAGTCTCTTTGTTAAAACATAACAAGAGTCACTTTTGCTCCAGTTCCCAACAAGTTCCTCATTTTCAGCTGAGATCATTAACCTTTTGGCCAAAGCCATTTAATGAGTCTCTAGGAGGTTCCAAACTTCCCCACATCTTGTCTTCTTCCAAGGTCTCCAAACTGTTTCAATCCCTGCTTGTTACCCAGTTCCAAAGTCAATTCCACATTTTTGGGTATCTGTGGCAGCAGCCCACTCTACTGGAGGCATCATGCTACCCAACTTCAAACTATACTACAAGGCTATAATAACCAAAACAAACCAAAACAGCATGGTACTGGCACCAAAGCAGACATATAGACCAAGGGAACAGAACAGAGACCTCAGAAATAACACCACACATTTGCAACCATCTGATCTTCAAGAAATCTGACAAAAACAAGCAATGGGGAAAGGATTTCCTATTCAGTAAATGGTGCTGGGAAAACTGGCTAGTCATATGCAGAAAACTGAAACTGGACTCCTTCCTTATTCCTTATACAAAAATTAACTCAAGATAAATTAAAAATTTAATGTACAACCCCAAACCATAAAAATCCTAGAATAAAACCTAGGCAATACCATTTAGGACATAGGCATGGGCAAAGACTTTATGACAAAAATGCCAAAAGCAATTGCAACAAAAGGCAAAATTGACAAATGAGATCTAAATAAACTAAAGAGCTTCTGCACAGCAAAAGAAACTATTGTTAGAGTCAACAGACAACCTACAGCATGAGAAAAAAAAAATTGCAATTTACCCACCTGAAAAACGTCTTATATCCAGAATCTACAAAGAACTCAAACAAATTTACAAGAAAAATTAAAAAAAAAAAAAACATCAAAAAGTGAGCAAAGATATAAACAGACACTTCTCAAAAGAAGACATTTATGTGACCAACAAACATATGAAAAAAAGCTCAGCATCACTGATCATTAGAGAAATGCAAATAAAACCACAATGAGATACCATCACACTCAGTCAGAATAGCGACAATTTAAAAATCCAGAAAAAATAGATGCTGGTGAGGCTGTGGAGAAATAGGAATGCTTTTGCACTGTTGGTGGGTGTATAAATTAGTTCAACCATGTGGAAGACAGTGTGATGATTCCTCAAGCATCTAGAACCAGAAGTACCATTTGACCCAGCAATCCCTTACTGGTTATATACCCAAAGAATTATGAATCATTCTACCATAAAGACACATGGACACCTATGTTTATTGCAGCACTCTTCACAATAGCAAAGACTTGGAACGAACCCAAATGCCCATCAATGATAGACTGGATAAAGCAAATATGGCACATATACCCCATGGAATACTATGCAGCCTTTAAAAAGAATGTGTTCATGTCTTCTGCAGGGACATGGATGAAGCTGGAAACCATCATTCTCAGCAAACTAACACAGGAACAGAAAACCAACCACCACATGTTCTCACTCATAAATGGGAGTTGAACAATGAGAACACATGGACACAGGGAGGGGAACATCACACACTTGGGCCTGTTGGGGGCTGTGGGGTAAGTGTAGGGAACTTAGATCACTGGCTAATAGGTGCAGCAAACTACCATAGCACATGTATATCTATGTAGCAAACCTGCATATTCTGCTCATGTATCCTGAAACTTAAAGTAAAATTTAAAAAAAAAAAAGTTTTTCAGGAAATTATAGATTATTGCTTGATAACTCTAGGGATGACAAGTTTTACTATGTAAATGTCACGAAAAAAATGTCATGATAAATATATATAGTATACATATGAGAAAAACATGATGCATTACACAGGCACATCAAAGCAGTAGTTACAATAATGTGTTATAAAATAGTGATTATGAACACAACATGGAAGTTTAATAGCTTGGCTTAAAAATTCAGCTTCACTACATTTTATCCATGTGGCTTTGTTGAAAGTGTTCTGAGCTTCAGTTTTCCTACCTTTATAATGGAGATAATCAAAGCACTGATTCATTAATTATCTTTTACTCTATTATCTATTAATATAATTACTGTTATTATCTATTAATATTTTAATATATAATATTTATATATCTATTAATAATTACTAACTTAATATATTTTATACATTATCTATTAATATAATTACTAACTTAGCATCTTGACAATGATATTGAAACACTGACTCACTCCTGCTAAGTAATTCAAATACAGATGTATTTTGCATTTTCAGAGTTCTATCTAGTGGGAAAATTCAGTATAGAAAAGTACAAAATCAGATATAAATAAAATATTAACTCAAATATTTTCCCTCTGGAATTATACTTTTCAAACTATATTTCATGGGTTTTTTTTTTTTCTCAATCATGTGTGCCTGATGAATTTCTGGCTGTATTTTACTCTTGTTTGGTACCTACATATTTCAAGTTTTGTCTCCTTACTTATTTGACTTGACAGAAAGCTACAGTGTATCCCCCCCATAGTACCCATGGGTACAGCCTCTCCCTCCACACTTCCCTTGATGCCCTCCTTTAGCTAGGGCAAGACTAAACCACATTTCCAAGATTGCACTTCTTAAAAATTATATGTATATATATAGGGCATTGCATTTGAGCATAAGACAACAAGATATTCTTCCAAATTTCTTCTTCCTACCTGTCAAAAATGCCAAGATAAATTCCACAGAGGATTTTAAAAATAGACGTCTACTTCAAACCACAGTATGAATTTTGCCTTATGTTATTTTAAATCACATGCCTCTAAGGCCTAACGCCACCTAGAGCCAACTTTTAATTCAATTCAAATAAGGTATGTCCTGTTTCTTGTGAGATGGTAAAAGTATGTTCACTTTTTTATTATTTTTAAACCATAAATATCCTATTTGTATGTAAGATATAGATATGATCCCTGACTTATAACGCTTCAACTTAACAATTTTCCGATTTGATGATGGTATAAAATGATATACATCCACTAAAAACTTCCCTTTGAATTTTGAATTTTCTCTGTTCCCAAACTAGCAATATGCTGTGCAATAATCTCTTTTGATGCTAGGTAGTAGTAGCTAGCCATACCTTCTAGTCAGTCACCTGATCATAAGGGTAAATAATCAGTACTCTACAGTGTAACGTGTTGCCAGATTATTTTGCCCAACTGTAGACTAATGTAAGTATTTTGAGCACATATAACAAGGCTAGGCTAAGTTATGGTGTTCAGTCGATTAGGTATATTAAATAAATTTTCAACTTGAGATATTTTCAATTTACAATGGATTTATCAAGGATCTAACCTCATTGTAAGTCAAGGAGCATCTATACTACATATTAAACACATATGCATATATATATATGCATACATTTGACTATAAACACATAAATATATATGTGAATATATGTGTATATCAAGCTTCTATCTTTTTTTATTGAGAGTTCATATCTCTTTTCAATTTCTTAAAAGTTTATTCAGATTCACAAATTGTATATAGATACCATAATATATCTAAGGCATGAGATTATTACAAATCTAATGTTAAACATTAATTTATTAGGGTGAAGAATATAAAATTGCCCATTTTGTAGGTCAAAAAATACTCTAATATCTTCATTTTTACATGTGGGTTAGCCTAACATATAGGTCATATAATGTTAGTCAAAGCCCTGGGAGTGTGGAAAGGTGTGTGATACTTTTACTTAATCATCATAAGGGTCATAGCTAATACTCCTATCACAAAAATCAGGATAACAAGAGAAAAGCCTAAAAAAATTACTTAACCAAAGTTTCATGTGACAGAGAAGACTTCAGAAGAGACTGAACGACTGAGAGACCAAAAGACTCAGGGAAAACTGTCTTTAAAAAATTTTTTTTTGGAGACAAGATCTCACTCTGTGGCCCAGGCTGGAGTGCAGTGGTATAGATGTGGGTCACTGCAGCTTTGCCTTCCTTGGTTCAAGGGATCCTTTTGCCTCGGCCTCTTGAATAGTTGGCACTACAGGCATGTATCATGCCTAGGTAATTTTTATTTTTATTTTTATTTTTTGTAGAGACAATGTCTTATGATCTTGCCCAGGCTGGTCTCAAACTCCTGGACTACTCAAGCAATCCTCCCACCTCGGCCTCTGAAAGTGCTCGGATTACAGGCATGAGCCACCATGCCCAGCCAAAAACTGTCTACTTTTATGCTTAAGTTCAGTTAAGAATGGATGGCCATGTAGAAAATGTGATTGGACTAAGGACATGCTGATGGTAATAGACTGAAAAACACAGCAAGGCCTGTCTGTTCAGATTCTTGGCTTCTCTGTGTTGCATTTCTTCCTCACAGTTATAGGGCAGGATCTCTCTGTAATGAGAGTCTTCAAGGGAAAAAGGAGAAGGGAGAGAGTGACTACTCTATGTTTTATGACTTGCGTGGGGAGAGGAGCTCTAGTTTCAATGACATCTCCTCAGAGAAGGTAAATTTTGGTTTCCTTCACTTGTGGGGAGAAGAGAAAAACAGGGGTAGAGACAAGAGGGCAGGAGAAGATCAGAGGGACCTTGTTTCTCAGGCCTTTCAAATCTTCAGGTTAAAGTATTCAGCATGCCAAACCGCCATACTTTGGGGTGTCAGCCTCTGAGCCCTGAGAGTCCCTTCATAGGAATTGACCTCTAGTCATGTTCTAAAGGCTTAACTTTTAATCCCTTTCTTATAATTATCTACTTACACTTTCTAAGTACCTCCTCCTCACTTCCTCAATCCTTGGAATTCCAGAAACGCGTATATATAGCATTTGTGCTACTTTCTAACTTTCTGATGTGGAGTACTTGAATCACTTTCTATCAATTGTATTATCTCTGTTTTTACAGGGAATGGGGAGAGGATACAGAGTGGAAGAGATATTTTGGGAGACAGGGAATAAACTCACTTTTTTATCATTTGTAGCCAAACAGACCCCCAAGGAATTTGGTCGCACCAAAAGAAATTGCTTCCTTCTATCTGAGATCAGCTCAGATGATCAACACCAGCCATCATTAATAGTATTTTTCCCAATTACTTTAGGATTAAGGATCATATTAACATGAACTGCTAAGGTTATAACAACACTTAGTGAGATGAACAATAGGTTCAGACTCTTTTACTGAGATATTTTGGGATAGAAATTAAATTAATAAATAGCAACCCTGGGTTACTATTTCTTCTCTGGCCTGGTTATTCCAAGAACACTTAGTTTGTCTCCAGGACAAATAATTTGCTAAGCTCTATTTCCTCTGGCCTTACATAGTGCAAAATCGTGAGACACTCACCATGCACGATGTCAGCATACATTTAATGTCAGCATACATTTAAAAATTTTTCTTTATGACAAGGTTTTCACACTATTGGTCAATTTTTATATTATTTCAACCTTCACATAGAACTGAACCATCATATTGTTCAGAAATAACAAGATCAGCCTAAGAACTACCTGATTGTTCTCTTAGTCTCATTTGATTATGCTAAGATTAGAAGTACCTAATGTAACAGTTGAGATAAAATTAGCTTATAATTTCAAAAGGATTTGATGATTAAATCAAGTATTAATATTTATGATATTTAAATTAGTTTTAGCATTTATTTGAACATGATTTTTATTGGTAGTGTTTGTGTTTCCCAATAAACTTGATATATGCCTACTCAGAGACACTTAAATCATTCCTTGATTGTTCAGAACATAACTTGTAAAATCAGACTGAATATTGTGAGTTAACTCTACATTATATTAGCTCTATTTTAGGGGGTCAAATTACTCAAGCTGTTGGAGTCTCTGTGTATATACCTGTAATGCAGGGATAGAATCTAGCTCCAGGGGTTTTGTGAAGATTGGGTTTGATAATAAATGCCGATGTGTAGTACATAATTATTAATATTTGCTAGATATTAATAATATAAGACTTATATTTTGAGAGTAAAAATCAGCAGTAAAATTACTAGGTTAACAAGCAATGCAAAACTTATGCAGTTAATACTAGGTTATTGCTGAAAAATTTTTAGAAAATAGATTTTACAAGATTCAAACTATACTACAAGGCTACAGTAACCAAAACAGCATGGTACTGGTACCAAAGCAGAGATGTAGACCAATGGAACAGAACAGAGTCCTCAGAAATAATACCACACATCTACAGCCATCTGATCTTTGACAAACCTGAGAGAAACAAGAAATGGGGAAAGGATTCCCTATTTAATAAATGGTGCTGGGAAAATGGGCTAGTCATAAGTAGAAAGCTGAAACTGGATCCTTTCTTTACTCCTTATACGAAAGTTAATTCAAGATGGATTAGAGACTTAAATGTTAGACCTAATACCATAAAAATCCTGGAAGAAAACCTAGGTAGTACCATTCAGGACATAGGCATGGGCAAAGACTTCATGTCTAAAACACCAAAAGCAACGGCAGCAAAAGCCAAAATTGACAAATGGGATCTCATTAAACTAAAGAGCTTCTGCACAGCAAAAGAAACTACCATCAGAGTGAACAGGCAACCTACAGAATGGGAGAAAATTTTTGCAATCTACTCATCTGACAAAGGGCTAATATCCAGAACCTACAAAGAACTCAAACAAATTTACAAGAAAAAAACAAACAACCCCATCCAAAAGTGGGCAAAGGATATGAACAGACATTTCTCAAAAGAAGACATTCATACAGCCAACAGACACATGAAAAAATGCTCATCATCACTGGCCATCAGAGAAATGCAAATCAAAACCACAATGAGATACCATCTCACACCAGTTAGAATGGTGATCATTAAAAAGTCAGGAAACAACAGGTGCTGGAGAGGATGTGGAGAAACAGGAACACTTTTACACTGTTGGTGGGATTGTAAACTAGTTCAACCATTATGGAAAACAGTATGGCGATTCCTCAAGGATCTAGAACTAGATGTACCATATGACCCAGCCATCCCATTACTGGGTATATACCCAAAGGATTATAAATTATGCTGCTATAAAGACACATGCACACGTATGTTTATTGCGGCACTATTCACAATAGCAAAGACTTGAAATCAACCCAAATGTCCATCAGTGACAGACTGGATTAAGAAAATGTGGCACATATACACCATGGAATACTATGCAGCCATAAAAAAGGATGAGTTTGTGTCCTTTGTAGGGACATGGATGCAGCTGGAAACCATCATTCTCAGCAAACTATCACAAGAACAGAAAACCAAACACCGCATGTTCTCACTCATAGGTGGGAACTGAACAATGAGATCACTTGGACTCGGGAAGGGGAACATCACACACTGGGGCCTATCATGGGGAGGGGGGAGGGGGGAGTGGGGAGGGATTGCATTGGGAGTTATACCTGATGTAAATGACGAGTTGATGGGTGCTGACGAGTTGATGGGTGCAGCACACCAACATGGCACAAGTAGACATATGTAACCAACCTGCACATTATGCACATGTACCCTAGAACTTAAAGTATAATAATAATAATAAATTAATTTAAAAAAAGATTTTAATAACACCCAAAATCTTCACTCTAACATCCATATTGTTGGACTCTCTTTGTGTGATGTATTTATCATTATTCTTTAGCATTTCATCAAAGCCCTAGTATGTTTGGTACATATCTGCAAGAGGTGAACCTAAGTTTCAGTCATCAGATTATGAGTAGTATATTGTGTTTCTCTCTTCTAAAATATATTTCCTATAATTCCTACCTATGCAAATAATATTACTTCTTTTTATCTCAAGTGAATAATGTTCTGATTCTCGCTTGATTTACAAACTTGATATAGATAAACTTTGACTCTTTTTGAAGCTATATAGTTTTAGGTCTAGGCTACTCATATATTAGGTTTATTTGTAACTTTCTACATACTGTTTAGTTTCTCTTCACTGTTTTTCAAGTGCCCGAACCATAGATTGTGTCTATATTGCCTCTAGCATTTGAAATATAATATTAAAGACAAGAGGAGTTCAATAATGTTCAAGATTATGATTATTTTATGTCTGTTTATTGAAACATACCCTATGCGTAATTGCTGTTTATTTACAACAGCTTTGTTTATTGAACAGCTCTGAGGTAAGGAGAAGATCATCTGTAAATCTAAGGTTCTAGGCAGGCCAGATGCAGTGGCTCACTCCTGTAATCGTAGTACTTTGGGAGGCTAAGACGTGAGGATTGCTTGAGCCCAGAAGTTTGAGAAGAGCCTGATCAACAAAGTGAAGTCTCTTCTATAAAGAAAAAGTAAATAAATAAAATTAAAGGAAATGAAAATGTTCACCAAGAGTTCTAGCTACTCAGGAGGCTGTGGTGGGAGGATTTCTTGAGCCTGGCAGTTCGAGGTTGCAGTGAGCTATGACTGGGCCACTGCACTGCAACCTGGGTGACAGAATGAGACCTGTCTCAAAATTAATTAAAGGAGGTGGGGGTGCTGGGAAAATAAATAAACATGTAAACAAACAAACAAGCTCTGAAGCTTGGTAGCAAATTGCAGCAATATTACTTATCATGATTCTGCAGGAAGAATGGAGAATGTATTGACACAGAAATATTTCTTTTGATTAGACTAAGTTTTCAAAAAAAAAACCCTTTTGTTTAGTTTTATTTAAATCTCTTCATTATTATCTCTTGGCAATGTGGTTTGTTATGGAATAAGTCCTATCATTTAAAAATTTTCATCAGTGTTGTTTTGGCAGGTGCTGACTTCTGTGTTGCTAATCAATAGTTATATCATAGTTGATTTCAGGATACAAAAATAGCCAATAGCTCCTTATAGAAGTATACAAGATAAAAAATTGTGCTCATCAGAATTTTCCAGGGAGTAGGGTAGTAAGCAAGATATGTAAAGGTAGGGATTTAGGCTCCTCATAGTGATGGAATTTGGTATGGCAAGGACAGAAGGATTTTAATTGGTAAACAACACATCCATATGGTTTACATTGATGAGAGTAGGGGAGGAAGCTGGAGATTTCACCTTCTGCTATGAAATGTATTGGGAAGGTGAAATGAATCTAAAGAAGATTAGTTTTGAATTTTGATTTGATGCAGCATTACTTTATGTTCCCCACTGAGGAAAACCAACATGTAGATATATTTTTCTTCATGGATTTTAGATACAATTTGAAAGTATTAAATGCTTTTTGCCCATTTATTTTTAACTTAGATGGATGGAAACACATTTCAAAATGGCCCAAATGAACTTGTTTTACAACATAAGATGTATGTTTCATTTTATACATCTTTCAAAGAGAGTTCACTTTCTTTCTATGAGCAATTTTCTATGAAAATCAGAGAGACTTTTTCACTCATTTCTATATTCAATTTCTATACTCTGAAAAAATGAACTCAAGACCCTTATGGTATGCCATCGTACAATTTTAATATCAATAAATCCTCTATTATAAATTACCTAATAGAATAAAACACTTAATTTGAAAAAAATCAATTTAAATTATAGGTGAATTTGATTGAAAAGCATAACATGAAGAAAAGTAGAGAATCAAACAAAAGAAAATACTCAGAAAATGAAAGACATAATGAGACTAATTTGTGAATTTGATAGTGTTTATAGTGTATCAATATACTACCACATATAGTATGTCAAAATGATAGTTAAAAATGGAGGGTATATAGATAATTATCCAGATAGGTTGAGATAAATGGGCAGCCTAAATATGTTACTAAATGCAGAATACTTGAAAAAGAGAGGAAAAAGTAGAAAAGAGAAAATAATTTTCTGTTTAGGGGTAATGACTTAATGGTAATTCAATAAAATAAGAAATATAACAAAATAAGAAATGTTTTGCCTGGTGATATTTTTTAATTAAAAAAAGCGAGTATTTACTCTGTCTTCATTAGATGAATTGAAGATACCTCAAGGAAAATTAAATATAGATATGTGCAAATGTTACACTTAGAGCAAGCTAATTGACTTTGTGAGCACATTAATCTTTCTTTTGAAATGGATTGTCTGCTGGTATTAATTATGCCTGGTATTCCATTATTGGAATGCCAAACATGTAGAAGTTATTTATATCCTACTGCTCAAGGTCATCTCCAAGGTTTGACGGCAAAATTTCAAAAAATTGCAACCTCAGACATAAATGGGCTAAGGTTTTAAATCCATAATGGATGGCCACCAATCATTGCCCATTTAGTGGTTGAGGAGTGCAATTGCAGATGTTCACAAATGTTAAATATAGTACACAATATTGTCACTATTATTGAAGATGCATTTATCTACATTTTATTCCTGGAACTCTGCAATTCTACAATTGTATACATCATTAACCAAAATTTATCTTAGGCAAGTATTGCATTAAAAAATATTTAAAATCTTTTTGTGTTACAATATGTGTAACATATTTGTACGTATAACATACAATATGGCTAAATAATATTTACCCTTAAATGTTTCATTATTTTTATGGCTAAATAATATTTCATTGTGTATATGTATCACATTTTCTTTATCCATTTTTCTGTTGATAAAAAGTAAAATTCTTTTTTTTTTTTTTTTTTTTTGAGAGACAGTCTCACTCTATTGCCCAGGCTGGAGTGCAGTGGCACGATCTCCGCTCACGGCAACCTCCGCCTCTTGAGTTCAAGTGATTCTCCTGCTTCAGTCTCCCTGATAGTTGAGACTACAGGTGCATACCACCATGTCTGGCTAATTTTTGTATTTTTAGAAGAGATGGGGTTTCACTATGTTGGCCAGGCTGGTCTTGAACTCCTGACCTCAGGTGATTTGCCCAACTTGGGCTCCCAAAGTGCTGGGATTACCGGTGTGAGCCACCTCACCTGGCAGGAAAATAAAATTCTTTTGGGTCCTAGTCTCCCTCTTGAAGCTACAGAAAGAAGTCCAGCTTCTTTTCACAAGAGAACTATTCAAATAATTTGATGTCAGTTACCATGAACCTCAGTAATTTCTCCTATAAACGTTTATTTCTATTTCAAGTATCCATTCCTCATATAGCATTGTTATCACCATAACAAATCATTTCTAAATGGTCATTTTACTTTTGAAAAATGTAGTGTCTTGCTTGAGAGTATTAGCTTTGGAGCCATATCACTCTGTTCTTTACTACATACGTGACCTTGGACAACTATTTAATCTCTCTGTGCCTGTTTCTTCACCTATAAAATTGGTAAAATAATATTTACATCACAAGATTGTAGCTAAAATTAAATAAATTAATTTTATTATAGCACTTATAGATGAAAGACAATAATTTTCTTTTAATTCATTCTGAATTCTTAGCTGGGGTGCCGTTTAACAAAAGACAGACTAATAAGAGATATATGAGCAAAATTTTACTAACATTTCTCATCTTGTAAGAATGCCTACAAAATTTAACTAACTATACCTCATGTAGACATGATAGAAACTTATATGAATTAGTAAATAATGAGATAGCTTTGAACTCAGGCTTAAAGAGCATCTATAAAATAAAGTAACAGGAATATTGATGGGGGCCAATTATGGGAAGATGACCAAGAAGCAGGTAAAAAAGGTAGGGTTTGTTATGCAGATTTAAGTCAATGCTTTTTCCATTGATTACAGTATCTATTAAGTCTTCTCTACTGAGTCTTGGAAAAGAGAGAGAGACCCACTTAAAAATAGACCTTTTCTTCATAGTTGTAAATTTCCCTTACAAAAGGATAACTTTGTTTTTAAAGCTTCTCCTGTGTCTACAGCTTCCCAATATAATCAACTCAGGACTCTTGACTCAACTAGTTCTGTGGCATCACCCAGAGGTGGAATAAGTGCATGAGGACTGTTTTTGACACCTTTAAAATTCCATCCCCAACCAATCAGCAGTGCCCATTCCCTAGTCTCCTGACAATTAGGCTATGCTTGAAAGACCCTGACATTTACTGATTTGAGTAAAACTCCATCTTCTACATGACTAGCTTACCATTAACTAAACTCTTTTTAAACTACAATACCATGGTCTCAGTGAATTGGTTTTGTCTGTGCAGCAGGCAGGAAGAAACTGTTGGATGATTAGACAGATAGTTCTAGAACCAATCTTGAGATTGATTTTAAGACTATACCTGATGTTTTTGTTTTCTTTCTTTGAAAGTAATATTTGTCATTTTCTTGTCTTCTATAACTTTTACTCTAATTCCTCAAATATCAATATTAGTAATTCAGTGAACTTAACAAAATTTTCTCATAATTTTGAAAAGATAATTACTGGGCTGAGAAATTGCTCGATTCCAGGTAACCAGTTGTTTTCATACACTTTTAAAGTTCCATGGTGCACTCAATGATGGAAGAAGTGGTTCGGGGTATATAGAATTACCATAGACACTTCACTTCAACTTAGACAATACAATTTCAACAGTGTGCTAATTTACAAGTTACATAAATTTTGTAGTGATTTATGATATAGCCTTATTGTTTCCTTGACACTTTCCTTTTTTCTATTCTACAGTGTTTTCCCAGTCATACTAAACTTTCAATTCAATTATCGTACAAATACCATATTGTCATGTGCTGTATCTCACTTAACTAAGAGACTTTGTGACACTTTACTTTTAAAAAGTCTCTCTCTTTCTACCTCATTTACCTTACTTCTAGTTATCTTTCATCTTTATCTCAAAAGTCACCTTTTCTAGAAAGCCTTCTCTGCCACCACCACTTCTTATCACTCCATCTACCTTGTCTCTGTTAGTTGTTACTGCTATGAGCTCTTCTACCTCTCATATATATGATTTATATATCACACGTCATATTAACAGTCAGTTCACACATCTACAATTCCACCAAACACTAACAACAATATGGAAAAAATTATTGATAAAATATTAAGTCCTTATTATGTGCCAGAAATTCTTCTAGACTATGCATACACACTCTTTTCTTTATATCTATATTAGTAACCTAAATTAGGTAGTTGAAACACAGAAGGCTTAAGTAACTTGTGAAAGATCACACAGGTAGCAGGGAGTGACCTCAAGAATATCTGCTATAGGCACCTAATGTCTAAACTAATATCTTTGAAAATCTAATAAGAAACACATTTCTCAAATAATCAAGATATGAGATAAAAGAAAGCAAATAGACCAAATGGGAATACACTAGAGATATTTCTAAATTTACACACAAAAAGCTCATCATGTAGAAAGTGCTCAAAGTGTTCACTGATGGAATTAGTCACTTTTAGGGGGTGACCAACAGAAGAGCTAGTACCTGAGAAGTTGTGTGTTTTGCTTGCCCTGAGGTCTTATTTTGCTGTATTTATGACACTGCACATCTCTAAGTATGTTATGGAAACTTATCAATTCTTGAAATCCTCTATAAAAATAAGAATGAGGATTTACCTTAAAATCAAATAAATATGCATGAAAAGGTCTCTAAAATTCATCTCTACTTTCTATATGCATTAAGAGGACAATGTTAACTTTATTATTTCTGGGACACCACATTACATGGTAAGGGCAAACTGTATCAAAGAGTATACCCTTGATGGCTGCTCAGAATTCTGAACTTATTCAAACTTTTGCAACTCTGAAGAGTTTTCATGGAAATATATATTTATTTTACTGAGTTCAAAAGAATCATTTCATTAGGAAGAGAAGGCCAGGGAATTTCAATGTTAAGAAAGTAAAAAGGTAGATGGAAATATTTTTTATGCATTGCCTGAATATAAAAAGAATTTGCAAGTATGTATGCATATTATATATATAATATGTACATATTATATATTATATACATATGTATATACACAAACACGTTCATGTATATTACACAAATTATTTGCTATTAATATATTTAAAACTTTTATGGACATAAAGTTTCAATGTAAATGGAGCTTTCTTACTAAAGCATAGTATGCTAAATTATATGCATATGTGTCATGTATATTACATGAATTATTTGCCATTAATATATTTAAATTTTTTATGGACATAAAGTATCAATGTAAATGGAGTTTTCTTAGTGGAGCGTAGTATGCTCAATTGTATGCATACATAGCATGTATATTATATGAATTATTTGCCATTAATATATTTAAATTTTTTATAGACACAAAGTATCAATGTAAATGGAGTTTTCTTAGTGGAGCATAGTATGCTCAATTATATAACAGTTCTTTAGCTTGATTGTGTTCACTGAGTTTTGTCTAAGACTGTTAAATTATCATGTATGACCTTAATTGGAAAGAAATTTCCTTTAGTCTCCTAGGCTGTGCCATTGTGCCTATATTATCTGTGTGTGTGTGTATGTGTGTGTGTGTGTTTGTGAGAGAGAGAGAAGGAAGGAGAGAGAGAGAGAGAGGTAGTATGAGAGTCTCCAGTATAAGATCATTTAGCTTATTTACATTATTTTCTGGTTTAGGAAATAAATGCACAAGTGATGTATTTATCTACAATTGGGAAATTACTTTTTAATTTTAGAGTTTTAGAGATATGAGTTTAATGATTAGAGATAATTCTTTTGCTCTTACAAATACGTAGTATGTGTGTGTTTGTGTATTGTGTATATGTTTACCACTATTTGGGTTATTTATTCCATGATAGAAGTTGTTTCCTTTTCCAGATCTAGCTTCAAATCCCTTAGATAATTTTAACTGTCATGATGTCAGTAAGGCTTACATTTTCTTCACATGAGACAAGGCACATGTTTCATTTAAATTAGTCCTAATTTTGTCACTTCAGTTGTCTGCTCATGTAAACAATAATGAGGCTTGATCAGTCACCCTTGTTTTCTACACTAATATTGAGCCATTTCTGAAACTACTGCAAGCAGGCATGATTAGGGTATTCTAAAGTGGGAGCATAAAATAAAGATTCCAAAGCCCTTAAGAGCTAACGACACAAAATAGTAGCAAATTATCAGTGTGGCTTCTGCAACAAGCACAGATGCAAATTAAAACACCCTTGGGTTACAAATGTGCATATTTTTATAAAACCTACAAAATTTAATCTTTAATAGTATATATAAGGAATTAATTTGAGAGAGGTTTCAAGGAATGAAAACTGATTTTCCATATCTGTAAATATAACCCACATTAAACCTAGCCTTAACATACACATTTGATCTGCATACAGCCTTTTGCATAGCAACTTCTTCTCTAAATATGTATGTTTGTAAAGAATTATTCACAATGTAGCCACACTAAAAAATCAGTTATTTTTATTATTCTGCATTCCTTTTCCAATCCTTATTTGTGTTCACACGTATTTTCACATGGCATCATAGACTGATTTTTGTGTCTTGTATATTTTTACCTTATTTATCATAACCTCTTCCATGTGGTGACAAAGCATTCATCATTATAATTTTAATAATTTAATAATATTATATCATTGTTATTGTTATAATTTTCTTATCACTGTTATTAAATATTTTGTAATAATACCTCATTCTTTTTTATAAAATAATTCTAAGGACTCTATTTGCTAGGTAAAAATGTCTGAGTATTCTTTTTTTTTTTTTTTTTTTTTCCCCGAGATGGAATCTCACTCTGTTGCCTAGGCTGGAGTGCAGTGGCGCGATCTCGGCTCACTGCAACCTCTCTCTCCCGGGTTCAAGCGATTCTCCTGCCTCAGCCTCCCGAGTAGCTGGGACTACAGGCACGTGGCACCACGCCTGGCTAATTTTTTGTATTTTTAGTAGAGACAGGATTTCACTGTGTTATCCAGGATGGTCTTGATCTCCTGACCTCGTGATCTGCCCACCTCAGCCTCCCAAAAGTGCTGGAATTACAGAATTGAGTCGCTAAGTATGGCCTCAGTGTTTTTTTATTTTGTTTTTTTTTTTCTTTTTTTGTGGGTTTTTTTTTTTTTTTAATCTTTTTGAGATGAAATCCTACTCTTGTCTCCCAGGTTGGAGTGCGATGGCGCGATCTCGGCTCACTACAACTTCCACCTCCCAGGTTCAAGCGATTCTCCTGCCCTAGCCTCCCGAGTACCTGAAATTATAGGTGGCTGTCACCACACCTGGCTAATTTTTGTATTTTTAGTAGAGATGGGGTTTCACCCTGTTGTCCATGCTGGTGTCGAACTCCTGACCTCAGGTGATCCACCTGCCTCGGCCTCCCAAAGTACTGGGATTACAGGCATGAGCCACCGCGCCCGGCCAAGTAGTCTTGTTAATCATATCAAATACATATATTAAAAGGGCTTTAAGGAGATATTATTGTAACTTAGGTTGTCACAAAGTCATGAAAGTTTATAATTTGCTGTATCTTGAAGTACTATTCCTATATTGTTGAACATACCTTACTTACACAGAACTTTTCTCTTTTTGAAGCCCTGTGGGAAGTACAAGGGAGAGTGGTTCTAACAGTCTAGGGCTGAACCAATTTCTCAGAATGCCTATCAAGTTTTCCCTTTTGATTGTGTTTGTACCTGTAGTTAATGACATCAGGGAATCAACAGTGTCCTGCGTGGTGAAGGTGGGGTATAATTAACTCTATGGGTATACCAAATGTAGATATAGAAAGTGTTAACATTTTCTTAATTACTCTAAACCAGAGAACTTAATGACAAATTATATTTAGAAATCTATACTTAACTGAAAACTTGAGTTTATGTATATATATGGTAATATTTAGTTCTTAGCCATGGCTGCCTTTACTTATACATCAATTTAGTAAGTGTTTACTGTATGCCAAATATAGTTGTAGATTCTGGAGATATGCAGATTAATTTGAAGTTTACATCTGTGTTCTAGTTATTGAAGTGGGAGGAAGAGTGTCTGTGTCTTGCCAAAATACGTTTCACACTTTGTTATTAACTGATTATTCTACTGAATATTTCATGGGAAGATATGAAAGATTTTACATTGTACTGCTGTTTTTGTGCTGCTACAACAAAATACCTTAGATGGGTAATTTATACAAAAGAAAAATTAATGTCTTACTCTTCTGGAGACTGGAAGCTGAAATTAGAGTACTAGCAGGCTTGTTGTCTAGTGAGGGCCCAGTCTGTACTTTCAAGATGGCATTTTTTTGACATGTCCCTGCAGGGAGAAATGCTGTTTTCTTACATGGTAGAAGGGATGGAAGGACAAAAAGACCCAGCCAGGTCCCTCAACCATTTCATATGGCACTGATGCAACCATGATGGCTTGCTCTCATAAACTAAGAACCTCCTCAAGGCCCCACCTCTTAAAACTATTGCCTTAAGGATTAAGTCTCAACATGAATTTGGGAGGGGACACAAACATTAAAACCATAACATTCCACCTCTGGACATTTACATCCTTCTAATGTACAAAATACAGTCATTCCATCTCATTAACTCCAAAAGTCTTAACTCATTCCAGGTCCAACTCAAAATCCTGAAGTCTAGAGTCTCATCTAAATCAGATATGGGTTAGACTCAAGACACAATTCATTCTGAGGCAATTTACTCTTCTGCTGTGAACCTGTGAAATCAAACAAGTTAGGTATTTCCAAAACTCAGTGGTGGAACATACATATGATAAATGTTTTTATTTCAAAAGTAAGAATTAGTAATAGAGAAAGAGGTAATGGGCCCTAAGGAAGTCTAAAACCCCACAAGGAAAACAACTTTAAATCTTGAGGCCTGTGAGTAAGTTTTGAGACAAATCAAAGTGACTAAGTTACTAACAGGCAGGTAGCAAAGGTAGTGTGGATACTGTGTAGAAAGCGATGATTCCATCCAGGGTAGGATGGAGCATGGGCCAGGATGGCAAGAGATTTTATTACAGTACTCACAGTGGTGACCAAATTAAACTTATGGTTTGTTTTTTAGGGAATTTTCCATTCAATATTTTCAAACCAAAGTTAACCATGGGTAAATGAAACCGCAGAAAACGAAGCTACAGATGATAGACTACTGTACTTTGTTTCTTATTTTAATCTAAGACTCTCAGAATTGTCTTGACATTTTCACCAAGGTTCTGATCACAGCCATTTAATTAATCTCAGGCTTTCTTTACAGCTTTCCTCTTCTTCTGAGCCCTCACCAGACTAGCACTTTATGGTTCAACCTATAGCCATCACCCAGTTCCAATGCTGCTTTCATATCTCTAGATGTTTATTGTAGAAATACTTGACTTCTTGGTACCAATTTATGTATTAGTTCATTTGTGCTGCAATAACAAAATGTCAGAAACCAGGGTAATTTATATAAATAGAAATTTATTTTTCACAATTCTGGAGGCTAAACATCAAAAGATAAAGGTAATAGCAGGTTCAGTGTCCAGTGAGGACCACTGTGTGCTAACATGGCAGAAGGGACAGAAAGACAAAAGGGCGTAGCTAATTCTCTTCAGGTATTAATCCACTCTAGGAGGGTGGAGCCTTCCTGGTCTAATCATCTCCTGAGGACTCATCTCTTAATAATGTTGCATTGGAGATTACATTTCAACATGAATTTTGGAGGGACACAAGTATTCAAACCATAGGATATCTTGCAAAAAGACAACAAAATGTTATTTAAATAATTAGAACATCTCTGGGGAATTTTCATTTTAAGCCAAGGTAGAGTAATAGATACTGTATTTTCCTATCTGACTGAAACAACTACAGAATGAAATAAAGTTAGTTAAAACACATTTTCATATATTGGTTATCAGAACAGTGTTCCTTGAGACAGGAGAAACAAGTGAAATGAACACTATGATTATGCTGGATTATAGTCTGAAGATATTTTTGAGCTACTTTTCAGAGGTAATCCAGGTGAAGCATGGAAATATCTCTGAGTTTAGGAGGCAAAAGTAGGTGACTGGTAAGCCTAAGGCAGCTAGAATTCATATGACAGAATACTGCAGAGAAAACAGCTGTACAAAGGGGCAGCCTGTGAGATTTGCAGAGTCTTCCTTAAGTCTGCAGTTGAATGTTGATTGGCACAGACATCTAAGGAAACTACCTGAGGCTATGGAAAGAACCTGAAAAGAACAGAGAAATCATCTCAAAATTCATATAGGACTAAGAATAATTTACATTCTAACTAACCAGGGTGGAAAATTAATTCCCAGAAAGGAAAAGTTCTGCATTGGTTGGAGTATTCAGAAGAAGTCTGACTTAGTAGTGGGAAAAAATTAGTCCTACTACTGAGTTCTGCTCTTAACACAGCTTATAAATCAAAAAAGCCATACCAAAAAGGATCACACTGCTTCCAAGTAATGTACCTGTCTCCTAGCACAACATTCAAGAATATCTGAAGAAATAGAAAAAAATATTTATCACGTAACCAGGTAAAATGTATAATGTCCAATACTCCAATGAAATATTACTAGGTATTTTAAAATACAAGAAATTGTGACCCATTAAGTAGTAAAAAAAAAACAGAAACAGACATCAGAGTTACAAATACAATAAAATTAATAGAGTTACAAATACACTAAAATACTTACTACATTCTAAATATACATGAAGATAGAGAAAGGTTGAGCATGATAAATGGAGCCATGGGACATATGAAAAAAACACAATGTCTGATATAAAAAATATGCTGGATGAGATTAACAGATTAACAAATGTAAACATTTTTGAAGAAAAGCCTAGAGAGATTGAAGATAGAACAATAAAAACGATCTGAAATGAAACACAGAGAGAGAAAAAAAAATTAAACCAAAATAAACAGAGCATCCATGAGTTATGGGACAATGTCAAATGGCTATGTGTAAGTAGTATTCCTGAAAGAGGAAGGGAAAGTATTTTATGACACAATGGCTGCAAATTTCCAGATTTGACAGACACTGCACATGGGCAGATTCAAGAAGCTCAGCAAATTCCAAGCATGAGAAAAATGAAGAAAACTTCAGTAAGACACAACATAATAAAATTTTTAAAAGTTAAGGATGAAAGTTAAAACTTAAAAGCAGTCTGAATAAAGCAGCCAAAGATAACAGCAGGTATCTTATCTGAAACAATACAAGATAGAAGAATGGCTAGAAGCATCTTTAGAATCCTGAAAAGAAAATTAAAATGTCAATATATAAACCACAGTCTATAAAAATACCTTTCAAAAACAAAGGTGAACACAAAGACAAATAGGTTGTAATAAAAGGATATGAAAATATATACCATGTTAACAATAATGAAACAACATCTGTTAGAGCTGCAAGGAAACAGTGACAAAGCCAAAATTTACATTGAACATTTCTACTCCTGTCTCTTGCTAATTGATATAATGAGCAGACAATGGGATGCTGGTGGAAATAATATGTCACTTTGGAATACAGATTAGCAGTTTAATGAAAAGTTATGTATACATATACATCTACCATTAAGCCCAGCCATTCCATTCCCAGCTGTATGTATAAGTGTAAGAAATAATGCAAATGACCATAAATGGTTGTTTTTTAGGTTGTGTTATGACTCCCCAAAATGCATATGTCAAAACTATAACCCCCAGTACCTTAGAGTCTGACTATATTTGGAGACAAGGATTTTTTTCTTCTTTTATTTTTTTAATTTATTATTATTATTATACTTTAAGTTCTAGGGTACATGTGCATAATGTGCAGGTTTGTTACATATGTATACTTGTGCCATGTTGGTGTGCTGCACCCATCAACTCGTCAGCACCCATCAACTCGTCATTTACATCAGGTATAACTCCCAATGCAATCTCTCCCCCCTCCCCCCTCCCCATGATAGGCCCCGGTGTGTGATGTTCCCCTTCCCGAGTCCAAGTGATCTCATTGTTCAGTTCCCACCTATGAGTGAGAACATGCGGTGTTTGGTTTTCTGTTCTTGTGATAGTTTGCTGAGAATGATGGTTTCCAGCTGCATCCATGTCCCTACAAGGATTTTTAAGAAAGTTATTAAACTTAAAATGAGAGCGTTAGGGTAGATCCTACTCAAATTTGACTGTTGTGTTCTATGAGGACACTGAGCACATAGGGTGACACCAATAGGTGCACACACAGAGGAAAGTCCATGTGAAGACACAGCAAAAAAAAATAGCTGTCCACAAGCTGTCCACAAGGCCTCAGAAAAAAATCACAACTGCTCCCGCTTTGGTCTTGGGCTTCTAGACTCCAGAACTATAAGGAAATATATTTCTGTCATTCAAAGCATCCAGTCTGTGATATTTTGTAATGGCATCCCTGGAAAACTAACACAGCTTATATAGGAAGGTTCATAACAGTTTTATTTGTAATACCCAGAAAATGGAAACAACCCAAATATCTATCATCAGGTAAAGAAATGCAATGGAATACCACTCAGAAGTAAAATATATGAGCTAGATATTGCTACACAAATGTAAATTAACCTCCCAGTACTTAGGTTAAGTGAAAGAAGCCAAAATATACATAATTTATACTTTATTTATATGTAATTATTAAAAAAAATCAACACATTTACATTGACAAAAGAAAGGGAAGGAGGAATTACAAAGGAGTACAAGGAAACTTTGGAGGTGATGATTACTACAATTATCTTGATGGTGGTGATGGTTTCATGTGTGTGTGCGCATGTGTGTGTGTATCTCAACACCTATCCAGTGTTACTCTTAAAATATATGCAATTTAATACACAGTTATGTGTAACATAATGTTTCAGTCAATGACCGACCACATATATGAAGTTGGTTCCATACGATTATAGTGGAGCTCAAAAATTCCTATAGTCTAGTGACTTTGTAACCACTGTAACATTGTAATTTTTTATACATTTAGTGTAGCCTAAATGTACAGCATTTCTAAAGTCTAAAACTGAGTATAGTAATGTCCTAGGCCTTAACATTCACTCACCACTCATTTCCTGCAGCCTGCACTCATGATAATTGCCCTATATGGGTGTACCATTTTTTATCTTTTATAGTGAATTTTTACTGGACCTTTTCTATGTTTAGATATTTTTAGATACACAATTACTTACTGTGTTAGTTCATTTTCATGCTGCTGATAGAGACATACCTGAGGCTGGGTAATTTATAAAGATAAAGCAGTTAACATGGAGTCACAGTTCCACGTGGCTGGGAAGGCCTCACAATCATAGTAAAAGATGAAAGGCATGTCTTTCGTGGCAGCAGGAAAGAGACAGAATGAAAGCCAAGTAAAAGGGGAAACCGCTTATAAAAACATCAGATCTCATGAGACTTACTCACTACCACGAGAACAGTATGGGTGAAACCGCCCCCATGATTCAATGATCTCCCATTGGGTCTCTCCCGTAACAAGTGGGAATTATGGGAGCTGTAATTCAAGATGAGATTTGGGTGGGTACACAGCAAAACCATATTACTTACCATTTTGTTATAATTGCCTATAGTATTCAGTAGAGTAACATGCTGTATAAGTTGGTAGCCTACAAGCAATAGGCTATACCATGTAACCTAGATGTGCAGTAGGATATACCATCTAGGTTTACGTAAGTACATTCTAGGATGTTCAATGAACAAATCACCTAACCATACATTTCTCAGCATATATCCCCATGTTTAAGGAGTGCATGACTGTATGTCAATTATGGCTCAATAAAGCTCTACAAATAAAATAAAATAAATAAATAAAAAACGGAAACTATCTATTCTTTCCAGATTTATTTTATCTTGCTGCTGTCTTTTCTCCCTACCATGCCAAAAACAATATATTTTTTTAATTACTTAGTAATCCAGCTTCTGTTCTTTTTTTTTTTTTTTTTTTTGAGACGGAGTCTCGCTTCGTCGCCCAGGCTGGAGTGCAGTGGCGCAATCTCGGCTCACTGCAAGCTCAGCCTCCCAGGTTCACGCCATTCTCCTGCCTCAGCCTCCCGAGTAGCAGGGACTACAGGCGCCCACCACTGCGCCCGGCTAATTTTTTCTATTTTTAGTAGAGACAGGGTTTCACCATGGTCTCGATCTCCTGACCTTGTGATCCGCCCACCTCGGCCTCCCAAAGTGCTGGGATTACAGGCGTGAGCCACCGTGCCCGGCCAGCTTCTGTTCTTAACCTGTATTCTCAACTCAGCAAAACTAAAGTCTAAGTAGTTACTTGAATGCTGTTGACCATGTTCCTATAGAATATTCTGTATGATTAGTGATTTATATTTCTGTTTTACTTGTTCCCATTTAATACTAATATATATGATGCATTTATGTATGTACAATACATGGATATATAATATGCATTTATTATATAAGGTCTATTATATAATTGCATAGTATATAATATTTGAGACATATGCTATATAATATACACTTATATAATATACTCTATGTGTGCATATATATGAGTGTGTGGGTATCTATGTAATATTAATGATTTTGGCATTATTTTTCATGAGTAAACTACGTGAAGAGTTAAGCTGTGTGAATTCATATTAATTATTTGATTTTAGATCACAGAAAAGATTGTTTTTTAATCAAGATTAATCCAGGAGGAGAGTTTCAAATTTAAATGTGTTTTTGTTATGAAAAAAAATGCATGTGGCTTTTCAAAGACATAGCAAGCTAATCCACATATACACAAGCACATATATATATATGTATTAATATATATATACACATATATGAAGCAAAGTTTAACAAAACCATAGTATGTGTATTTGTCCATTTTCATACTGCTGTGAAGAAACCACTAAGACTGAGTAATTTATAAACAGTTTTAATGGATTCACAGTTTCACATGGCTGGGGAGGCCTCACAATCATGGCAGAAGGTGAAGGAGGAGCAAAGACACATCTTACATGGAAGCAGGCAGAAGAATGTGTACAGGAAAACTGCCCTTTATAAAACCATCAGATCTCATGAGACTTATTCACTGCCATGAGAATAGCATGGAGAAAACCCACCCCCATGATTCAGTTACCTCCCACTGGTTCCCTCCCATGACACTTGGGGATAATGGGAGCTACAATTCAAGATGATATTTGGGTGGGGACACAACCAAACCATACCACTATGTGAGACACATGTTAGTAATTACTACCTTACCTTCTACCTTACTTACAAAATACTATATTTTATTCAAAAAGCAGTAACTTCATTCCTTGCCCGTGAACGGGTCAGACCTTACGTTGATTGTGCTTAGATTAATATGTACATATTTAATATGCATATTATAGTTGATATTCTCTTGTGTCAGGCCTCTAGCAAAATGTAATTTATCAAATATTTTTTAAATAGTACTTCAAGTATTCTTTATCTACAAATTAACAAAACCATTCCTATGCGTTTGCAAAATCTACAGAAGTTGTAATGCATTATCTCAGAGTTCGTGGCTCTTTCTGACTACATTATCATTCATTAGTGCCTTCCTAGTAGTCTCTGAGGCAGTTATAACTTTTCCCACCTTGTGGTTCAGGGGAATTGTAATTAAAAGCTTTATTACCGGGGGCAGAGCAAGATGCCGAATAGGAACAGCTCCAGTCTCCAACTCCCAGCGCAAGCGACACAGAAGACTGGTGATTTCTGCATTTTCAACTGAGGTACTGGGTTCATCTCACTAGGGAGTGCCGGACAATCGGTCCTGGTCAGCTGCTGCAGCCTGACCAGCCAGAGCTGAAGCAGGGCAAGGCATTGCCTCACCTGGGAAGTGCAAGGGGGAAGGGAATCCCTTTTCCTAGCCAGGGGAACTGAGACACACAACACCTGGAAAATCGGGTAACTCCCACCCCAATACTGCGCTTTAAGGAAACAGGCACACCAGGAGATTATATCCCACACCTGGCCGGGAAGGTCCCACGCCCACGGAGCCTCCCTCATTGCTAGCACAGCAGTCTGTGATCTACCAGCAAGGCAGCAGGGAGGCTGGGGGAGGGGCGCCCGCCATTGCTGAGGCTTAAGTAGGTAAACAAAGCCGCTGGGAAGCTCCAACTGGGTGGAGCTCACAGCAGCTCAAGGAAACCTGCCTGTCTCTGTAGACTCCACCTCTGGGGATAGGGCACAGTAAACAATAACAAACGCAGCAGAAACCTCTGCAGACGCAAACCACTCTGTCTGACAGCTTTGAAGAGAGCAGTGGATCTCCCAACACGGAGGTTGAGATCTGAGTAGGGACAGACTGCCTGCTCAAGTGGGTCCCTGACCCCTGAGTAGCCTAACTGGGAGACATCTCCCACTAGGGGCAGTCTGACACCCCACACCTCACAGGGTGGAGTACACCCCTGAGAGGAAGTTTCCAAAGCAAGAATCAGACAGGTACACTCGCTGTTCAGAAATATTCTATCTTCTGCAGCCTCTGCTGCTGATACCCAGGCAAACAGGGTCTGGAGTGGACCTCAAGCAATCTCCAACAGACCTACAGCTGAGGGTCCTGACTGTTAGAAGGAAAACTATCAAACAGCAGACACCTACACCAAAACCCCATCAGTACGTCACCATCATCAAAGACCAGAGGCAGATAAAACCACAAAGATGGGGAAAAAGCAGGGCAGAAAAGCTGGAAATTCAAAAAATAAGAGCACATCTCCCCCGGCAAAGGAGCGCAGCTCATCGCCAGCAACGGATCAAAGCTGGACGGAGAATGACTTTGATGAGATGAGAGAAGAAGGCTTCAGTCCATCAAACTTCTCCGAGCTAAAGGAGGAATTACGTACCCAGCACAAAGAAACTAAAAATCTTGAAAAAAAAGTGGAAGAATTGATGGCTAGAGTAATTAATTCAGAGAAGGTCATAAACGAAATGAAAGAGATGAAAACCATGACATGAGAAATACGTGACAAATGCACAAGTTTCAGTAACCGACTCGATCAACTGGAAGAAAGAGTATCAGCGATTGAGGATCAAATGAATTAAATGAAGCAAGAAGAGAAACCAAAAGAAAAAAGAAGAAAAAGAAATGAACAAAGCCTGCAAGAAGTATGGGATTATGTAAAAAGACCAAATCTACGTCTGATTGGGGTGCCTGAAAGTGAGGGAGAAAATGGAACCAAGTTGGAAAACACTCTTCAGGATATCATCCAGGAGAACTTCCCCAACCTAGTAGGGCAGGCCAACATTCAAATCCAGGAAATACAGAGAACGCCACAAAGATACTCCTCGAGAAGAGCAACTCCAAGACACATAATTGCCAGATTCACCAAAGTTGAAATGAAGGAAAAAATCGTAAGGGCAGCCAGAGAGAAAGGTCGGGTTACCCACAAAGGGAAGCCCATCAGACTAACAGCAGATCTCTTGGCAGAAACTCTACAAGCCAGAAGAGAGTGGGGGCCAATATTCAACATTCTTAAAGAAAAGAATTTTCAACCCAGAATTTCATATCCAGCCAAACTAAGTTTCATAAGTGAAGGAGAAATAAAATCCTTTACAGATAAGCAAATGTTTAGAGATTTTGTCACCACTAGGCCTGCCTTACAAGAGACCCTGAAGGAAGCACTAAACATGGAAAGGAACAACCGGTACCAGCCATTGCAAAAACATGCCAAAATGTAAAGACCATCAAGGCTAGGAAGAAACTGCATCAACTAATAAGCAAAATAACTAGTTAATATCATAATGGCAGGATCAAGTTCACACATAACAATCTTAACCTTAAATGTAAATGGACTAAATGCTCCAATTAAAAGACACATACTGGCAAACTGGAAAAAGAGTCAAGACCCATCAGTCTGCTGTATTCAGGAGACCCATCTCACTTGCAGAGACATACATAGGCTCAAAATAAAGGGATGGAGGAAGATTTACCAAGCAAATGGAGAACAACAAAAAAGCAGGGGTTGCAATACTAGTCTCTGATAAAACAGACTTTAAACCATCAAAGATCAAAAGAGACAAAGAAGGCCATTACATAATGGTAAAGGGATCAATTCAACAGGAAGAGCTAACTATCCTAAATATATATGCACCCAATACAGGAGCACCCAGATTCATAAAGCAAGTCCTTAGAGACTTACAAAGAGACTTAGACTCCCATACAATAATAAGGGGAGACTTCAACACTCCACTGTCAACATTAGACAGATCAACGAGACAGAAAGTTAACAAGGATATCCAGGAATCGAACTCATCTCTGCAGCAAGCAGACCTAATAGACATCTATAGAACTCTCCACCCCAAATCAACAGAATATACATTCTTCTCAGCACCACATCACACTTACTCCAAAATTGACCACATAATTGGAAGTAAAGCACTCCTCAGCAAATGTACAAGAACAGAAATTATAACAAACTCTCTCTCAGACCACAGTGCAATCAAACTAGAACTCAAGACTAAGAAACTCAATCAAGACGACTCAAATACATGGAAACTGAACAACCTGCTCCTGAATGACTACTGGGTACATAACGAAATGAAGGCAGAAATAAAGATGTTCTTTGAAACCAATAAGAACAAAGATACAACATACCAGAATCTCTGGGACACATTTAAAGCAGTGTGTAGAGGGAAATTTATAGCATTAAATGCCCACAAGAGAAAGCAGGAAAGACCTAAAATTGACGCTCTAACATCGCAGTTAAAAGAACTAGAGAAGCAAGAGCAAACACATTCGAAAGCTAGCAGAAGGCAAGAAATAACTAAGATCAGAGCAGAACTGAAGGAGATAGAAACACAAAAAACCTTCCAAAAAATCAATGAATCCAGGAGTTGGTTTTTTGAAAAGATCAACAAAATTGACAGACTGATAGCAAGACTAATAAAGAAGAAAAGAGAGAAGAATCAAATTGACGCAATAAAAAATGATAAAGGGGATATCAGCACCGACCCCACAGAAATACAAACTACCATCAGAGAATACTATAAACACCTCTATGCAAATAAACTGGAAAATCTAGAAGAAATGGATAATTTCCTGGACACTTACACTCTTCCAAGACTAAACCAGGAAGAAGTTGAATCCCTGAATAGACCTATAGCAGGCTCTGAAATTGAGGCAATAATTAATAGCCTACCAACCAAAAAAAGTCCAGGACCAGATGGATTCACAGCCGAATTCTACCAGAGGTACAAGGAGGAGCTGGTACCATTCCTTCTGAAATTATTCCAAACAATAGAAAAAGAGGGAATCCTCCCTAACTATGAGGCCAACATCATCCTGATACCAAAGCCTGGCAGAGACACAACAAAAAAAGAGAATTTTAGGTCAATATCCCTGATGAACATCGATGCAAAAATCCTCAATAAAGTACTGGCAAACCGGATTCAGCAACACATCAAAAAGCTTATCCACCATGATCAAGTGGGCTTCATCCCTGGGATGCAAGGCTGGTTCAACATTCACAAATCAATAAACATAATCCAGCATATAAACAGAACCAAAGACAAGAACCACATCATTATCTCAATAGATGCAGAAAAGGCATTTGACAAAATTCAACAGCCCTTCATGCTAAAAACTCTCAATAAATTCGGTATTGATGGAACGTACCTCAAAATAATAAGAGCTATTTATGACAAACCCACAGCCAATATCATACTGAATGGGCAAAAACTGGAAAAATTCCCTTTGAAAACTGGCACAAGACAGGGATGCCCTCTCTCACCACTCCTATTCAACATAGTGTTGGAAGTTCTGGCTAAGGCAATAAGGCAAGAGAAGGAAATCAAGGGGATTCAGTTAGGAAAAGAAGAAGTCAAATTGTCCCTCTTTGCAGATGACATGATTGTATATTTAGAAAACCCCATTGTCTCAGCCCAAAATCTCCTTAAGCTGATAAGCAACTTCAGCAAAGTCTCAGGATACAAAATTAATGTGTAAAAATCACAAGCTTTCTTATACACCAGTAACAGACAAACAGAGAGCCAAATCATGAATGAACTTCCATTCACAATTGCTTCAAAGAGAATAAAATACCTAGGAATCCAACTTACAAGGGATGTAAAGGACCTCTTCAAGGAGAACTACAAACCACTGCTCAGTGAAATCAAAGAGGACACAAACAAATGGAAGAACATACCATGCTATGGATAGGAAGAATCAATATCGTGAAAATGGCCATACTGCCCAAGGTAATTTATAGATTCAATGCCATCCCCATCAAGCTACCAATGAGTTTCTTCACAGAATTGGAAAAAACTGCTTTAAAGTTCATATGGAACCAAAAAAGAGCCCGCATCTCCAAGACAATCCTAAGTCAAAAGAACAAAGCTGGAGGCATCACGCTACCTGACTTCAAACTATACTACAAGGCTACAGTAACTAAAACAGCATGGTACTGGTACCAAAACAGAGATATAGACCAATGGAACAGAACCGAGTGCTCAGAAATAATGCCACACATCTACAGCCATCTGATCTTTGACAAACCTGAGAGAAACAAGAAATGGGGAAAGGATTCCCTATTTAATAAATGGTGCTGGGAAAATTGGCTAGCCATAAGCAGAAAGCTGAAACTGGATCCTTTCCTTACTCCTTATATGAAAATTAATTCAAGATGGATTCGAGACTTAAATGTTAGACCTAATATCATAAAAATCCTGGAGGAAAACCTAGGTAGTACCATTCAGGACATAGGCATGGGCAAAGACTTCATGTCTAAAACACCAAAAGTAACGGCAGCAAAAACCAAAATTGACAAATGGGATCTCATTAAACTAAAGAGCTTCTGCACAGCAAAAGAAACTACCATCAGATTGAACAGGCAACCTACAGAATGGGAGAAAATTTTTGCAATCTTCTCATCTGACAAAGGGCTAATATCCAGAACCTACAAAGAACTCAAACAAATTTACAAGAAAAAAACAAACAACCCCATCCAAAAGTGGGCAAAGGATATTAACAGACATTTCTCAAAAGAAGACATTCATACAGCCAACAGACACATGAAAAAATGCTCATCATCACTGGCCATCAGAGAAATGCAAATCAAAACCACAATGAGATACCATCTCACACCAGTTAGAATGGCGGTCATTAAAAAGTCAGAAAACAACAGGTGCTGGAGAGGATGTGGAGAAATAGGAACACTTTTACACTGTTGGTGGGATTGTAAACTAGTTCAACCATTATGGAAAACAGTATGGCGATTCCTCAAGGATCTAGAACTAGATGTACCATATGACCCAGCCATCCCATTACTGGGTATATACCCACAGGATTATAAATCATGCTGCTATAAAGACACATGCACACATATGTTTATTGTGGCACTATTCACAATAGCAAACACTTGGAATCAACCCAAATGTCCATCAGTGACAGACTGGATTAAGAAAATGTGGCACATCTACACCATGGAATACTATGCAGCCATAAAAAAGGATGAGTTTGTGTCCTTTGTAGGGACATGGATGCAGCTGGAAACCATCATTCTTAGCAAACTATCACAAGAACAGAAAACCAACCCCGCATCTTCTCACTCATAGGTGGGAACTGAACAATGAGATCACTTGGACTCGGGAAGGGGAACATCACACACTGGGGCCTATCATGGGGAGGGGGAGTGGGGAGGGATTGCACTGGTAGTTATACCTGATGTAAATGATGAGTTGATGGGTGCTGATGAGTTGATGGCTGCAGCACACCAACATGGCACAAGTACACATATGTAACAAACCTGTACTTTATGCACATGTACCCTAGAACTCAAAGTATAATAATAAATAAATAAATAAATAAAATAAAATTCTTAAAAAAAAAAAAAAAAAAGCTTTATTACCTTTCAGAACTTGACCTCTCCAGAAAAATAATGTAATGTTAAACCCTAGAGAAAATGGACTGTTACTTCCTAGAGTTCCCTTGCAAACTCTACCAGTGATATTATTACCATAATTTTGTCTTCTAAATGCTTTAACGATCTTACAGGTTTTTGAATATTCACATTGTGATAGATGGAAAGGGAATAGATTGTCTTCATATCTGGATCTTGTTGTGGAAACAATGGGACCACACCCTTTATACAATTTTGAGAATATGTGCTCCAGTAATGAGCACATGAGATCAGAGGGATCACAGAAAATAACATATTTTTCCAGGCTGATGTAGTTTCCTTCTACAAAATTGGCATGAACTGTTCTTACAATAGCAGAGTGAGGATAATTGTATGAAAAGTGATTAAAGTCACTGCTACTTTCTAAGTGTTTGGGGACTTAGGGTCAAAGCTGTAGTTACATTCCAAAATATTTGTCAGTTCTGGCAATGTTTAGACCTAGTACTGAAACTAGCCCAATTGCCCCATAGAAGTAATGTTTATGGTTTCTTTTGAATAAACATAGAAATTGACTCTGCCAGCCTTAAAACTTGAAAAAGTTCCATTTGTCTTATCCGAGTTCCTTTCTTAGGAAACCAACCATCAGGACTACCAGATAGTACTAAGAAAATGAAACTGACCAGATCACCATATCTGCACAGTGAGACTCAAGACCCCTCAGTAATCATGATGACCTAAATGACTACCTGCTTCCTGTTGCCAACTCCTCTTCCTTACCTGTCCCTAATTCCTTTTTCCCCATACATAGTTACATTCTTTCCCTAATTTTAGCCTCTTCAGGAGATGGATTTGAGATTGACCTCACATCACCATTGTCTCAACTGTAGCACCCAAGTAAAGATTTCTTCCCTGGCAATTTTGTCACAGTGATTGCCTTTCTGTTTGGTGAGAAATGGGACCTAGAACAAGACCCTGGAATTGTGTGGGGGCATTTGATGTTGCAAACACATTAATGAAAGACTATATCCAAAAGAATACAGTGTACAGAGATAAAGTGATCTGTATAGGAAAATGGAAAGAGAATTAAGTTGAAGAGGGGAGTTCTAGCAAAATAACTGAGTTAGGATCTTGCAAAGAGGTGGCTGGTGATAACTTTCAGTTGGAAGCTAAAGGAATTTTAAATACAATGTTGCCTAATATTCACCTTTACATTTGTATTATGCTGCATGATGAAACAAATTTATCATCTTAACCTCTTCAGTCAAGTGAATTGTTTCAGGGAAAAACCATGAACACTGGTTAATTTACACAAAGAGCTGCTACAGAAAAAAAAAAAAAAAAAAAAAAAAAAAAAAAAAGAAACAGAAAAATATGGGAGGTAAAATGTTACCAAGATATAAAATATACAGATATTTTAGTGAGAATGTGGGATAAGGGGCTCAACCGAATCTATTTCCATTAAAATAGTAAAAAGATGTTATTTTATGTCAGTTAAGCAGATATTCTATCCTTTTGCCACTGATACTTTCCAGGAAGAATTGCCTCTATTACCTAGAGCCAGTAGAACTGAAGACTAGAATTACGGTAGCAGCTAAAGAAAAAAGGGATGAGAATTACTAGTTTGATTTACTGGGCAATAGGACTCACAATTTTTCTTAAATGTCAGAAAAACAATTTCATAAAGCACCTGATAATCACTGTAGAAACAACAACAAAAAAAACCCCTTGTATTTGACAACCTTCTACATAGAGATTTATGGTATGAAATTAGATATGTTATCTTAAGGTGAGTGTCATAGTTAGATGTTCTTGACTTGGAATTTAGTAGTCAAGCCCATGTCTTCTCAGATTTTCAAGTATGCATTTTTCATAAACAGAGTTCAGTTCTGTCACGGGATCCTTAAGGTGTTGCTTCACTAGCCAGAAACCTTTGTGTTTGGTGGTGTCTTCTGCATGAGTATTTCTCATGCCTGCTGGGCTCATTCCACCCACTTGGCCCAGCAGGCTTTGCTTGGCTTGCAGTGCCATCCTGGATCCCATGCCGGCTAAAGGTGAGCCAGGAGTGGAGCAGAGAGGGGTGTGTGAATGAGCAAGCAAGGGGTCCAGTCACTGTGCACAGTCAAGCAACCTAGCTGCTGTGGCAAGGCGGGCAGCTCCAAGAGCCTGCACAGGTGCCAGTTCTATGTGAAGCCATGACTGGACCAGATGTACAGCAAGCAGCTTCCACTGTTGGCAACTGTGTCTAGATGAGGGGAACACTGTGGTACCCAAAATCTTGAAGATGCCAGGAATCACAGAGCCCCCCAAAGTGTCACAATATGTCACAGCCCTGGTTCAGGGAGCCCCAAGATCTGGGCTCCCAGAAGGGCCCCAGCTCTTCTCTCCTTCTCATCGCCTATAGTGTGGCAAATGGGGCGAGATATGTTTCAACCCATTTATGTTACAGCTCTTTCAGTCCCACTACTCTGCGCTGGCCCACAGCTCCTGGGCTGATCCAGTCCCACCACTGCTTCCCATCATGTGGGGTGGCTGCCTAGTGCCAGCAGAGAACAGGAGGACTATAGTGTTAGAGCAGCTCTGTCTTAGGAAATACCAAGGTCTGGGCTCCCAGAAAGGCCACCACTCTTCACTTCTACAGTCTGGGAGCATGTCACTGCCTACAGCTCAATAAGCTGCCCAGGCAAGTGTTATAGCTCCTTTCAATCCCACCATTCATGGGGGGGGTTCCCAAATTATTGTCCCACATCCAGGAAGAATAAGGTTATGTGGACAGCTAGAGGGTAAGCAAAGTGGAGACGAGCTTTACTGAGTGGCAGAACAGCTCTCAGCGGAGAGGAGACCCAACATAGGTTGCTCCTATCTGCAGGCACATCATCCCAAAGAGTGTAGAGGAGACCATCGGTGGGTACCTCTTATCTCCAGGCAGATCATCCCAGTGAAAGTAGAGAAGACCTCAAGTGAGTAGTTCCTATCGGCAGACAGGTCATCCCCAAGAGTGCAGAGGAGACCCAAAGTGGGTACCTCTTATCTGCAGGCAGGTTGTCCCAGTGAGAGTAGAGGAGACCCGAAGTGATTAGGACCTTTCTGCAGACAGGTCATCCCAAAGAGTATAGAGGAGACCTACAGTGGGTAGCTTCTAACTGCAGGCAGTTGTCCAGAAGATTGTAGAGGAGACCCAAAGTGGGTAGCTCCTACCAGCAGGCAGATCACCCTGAAGACTGTCTGAGTCTGACTGGAGCTTTTGTGGGCTCAGAAGGGAGGAAGTGCATGTTGATTAGTCCATGGGCAGCCATGGGTGGGCCTGGAAAAATCAGCATAAGTTCCCACTCCAGAACTGGCAGCCCAGCCCCCAGGCCTCAGGCCATTCCTGGCTTGAAGGTGGGGCTTCACTGAAAACCTACCTCTCGCCACCTAAAAACCTGCCTCTCACCACCAACGACATGCCACCCATAGCACCCAGGCTGTTCATGCAGTGTGGGTCCCGCAGGCTGGCATTGAGTCACCCTCATCCCCCAGCCTCCTTCCCACACTCATCAGCCCCCAAAATCTGGAGGGTGCCATGATGGCAGGGGGCAAGAATGTCAGTGCTGCCTCGAGTGTGTGCACAACTGGCCAGGTCAAAACAACACCCAGGCTCGGTCACAACTTTGCTCCACACTGGAGCGGGCAGCAGGGAGCACGCATCCCTGTGTGCTCCTCCAACACTGCAGCTGGCATCACTGTAGTAGCTGCTCCAGACAGGCGGCTACAACCATCAGTTTGATATATATTTTTCCTGCGTGTTCTAAATACTTTTATTCAATTCGTTCTTATTGTTATTGCCTTTGCATTGATTTGTTTTAAGCACAACATAGCATCAGAATAGGCCTGTTTTTAATTTCCTTGTGATTGGCCTGCAGCGTGTGTGCCTATGTGTTATAGGATGATCTCTGATCTGTTATCACAGTCTTTTATTCTGGAATACACTAACCTACATTGTAGACTTGTAGATATATTACTATCTTTCTGTACATGCCTAGGAAAATTTACTCAATGTATCTTTTAAATTTTATGATAACTTAATTTCTTTTAAAGGAGCAAAGGTTATAAAAAAGCATTGAGTCATATATTTCTACTATGGGTACAAATATCAACCATATAATTATTTTTGTAAGAGAAGCTTTTTGACCTTCTTAATATTGGGTTGAGAAAATACATTTTTTATATTTAGTTATGGAAAATAAGTACTGGGTGTTACTTAATCTTTTTTGACTATGTGCATATTTACTGAAATAAAGCCCATCTATCACATGGGAACTCAAGAAAATAACATGGGTAGAAAGTTCAAGAGTATTAATTTTTTTAATAGCTCTCTATGGAGGTAGTGTGCTTAAAGGCACCTTTGTGAAATACTGTCCACCTCAATGAAGGAAATTTATACATCCATACACTTGAGGGAAGACTAAGCAAATTATCATAAGCACATTATTTCACAGCTTTTAGAACTTTTCATGTATCCTTATTAGCTTATTAGAATCGACTCTTTAGGTAAGTCAGCCTGGTATTTTTATTTCTATATTATATGTCATCAGACTAAGGCACAACTTAAATTATTGGGCAAAGTTTGCCTAGATAGTCACTGACAGAGATACTAGAATCTAATGATGTTCAGGTGAGAGGTTTGATATAAAAATACAGACTAGAAAGTCATGCATATTCAAGCAATCTATAAATTCAGGAATAGAGGATTTTCCAGGTGAAGTAGAATAAAATAAGAATAAAGGTCTTAAGACTGGATGCTTCAAATTTGAGTCAAAAGAAGTAAACCACAAATTTTCAAAGACCAAAAGACTTACTACTACTATGATCATTCCCAGCCTTTCTTTATGTGTTGTCTCTAAACATCATTGCCTCACCTATTGGCCTGGCCAGATACATATCAGGATGAGAGTCAACAAATTTATAGGTTATTGTTTGTTCTTCAGTCTCTTTTGTTCTAAAGCAATTGCTTCACTTTATTTTTTCATGACAGTTTTACAAGAAAACTGGACAATTTTTCCTGTAGAATAATTTTTATTTGTCTGATTATTTCCTCTTGTTGTCTTCCACACTATTCCTTTAATTGGATGACAGACATAAAGGCTAGGTTAGATGCAGATTAAACTTTTTGCGAGATTATTTTAAAGATCACTTAATAATTCACATTGATGAGCACATATGATAATATCATGTCTCACTATCAGTAATACTAATTTTCTTTACTTGCATAAGATAATGATTATAAAATGTTCATGTCAAAGGTAAGTTTTTCTGTGGATCTTAGCAAGTAGTCTTTGCTGCTTAATCTTTTCACCTTAAAATTTTCCCATTCCCCAAAATTAATAGATGTGACATTTGTGATTCTTACTTGTACCAATTATTTGATTAGAGTTTGCAAAATTGTCGTTTTTCTAATTCAATCATTCATTCTACATACGTTAGTTGACATTCTTCTGTGTAATTTCCTCTCTCATTTGCTGGGAAAGTTATACAGTTCTTTCTAAAAAGGAATAGTTAATGCTTATTTTTTTCTTCCATTACCTATTTTTATGCTACATTCTTAGAATAATACTAATCTCCAATGATAACAAATCTTGTTTTCGTTTTCTTTCTCCTCCTTTCCCCCTCCTCCTCTTTCTCTTCATCCTTTTTTCCTCTTCTCTGTCTACCTACTCATCTCTTTATATGATCACTGTGAACTCCTGGATTTTCATTTACCAGGTGACTCATCCTCACACTTATTTTAAGTTTTTCCATTCAACTCTTCATTGAATAAAAGGTATCCATTAGTTGACTCTTTAAAAGGATGTATTTGCATAGTATTTCCTCACATTACTGCTCATTTATAGCTTTTTCCTAAGCTCGGCAGTATGTCTAAGGTATGAACTATTCTGAGTCAGTTTTACAAAGGACATGGGTGTCATTTTACTATGCATATTGGGGATATCTTTTCTTTTGTGAAAATTATCTAGAATTTTTGCTTTAAGTATTCTGGTCATTTTGGAGGGTGGGGTATTTTATTTGACCCTTCTTTCCTCTGCTTCATTTCATCTCTTTGCCCTATTTTCATGGTGTTGGTTTTATTCTTTCCTAATTTCTATCATACTATTTTGTATAGTAAGTTATGTTATACTTGGCAACTTTGTTTTTAAATTCTGAGGTGATATAATTTTTTTCTTCAACTTCTTCAGAGTTTATTTAGATTCCATTTCTAATCTTACTATCATTTGTTTGTTTGTATCTTTGATATTTAAAAGTTTAATTCATAACTGAAAATGCCCTTTTAATGACGTTAATGCATGTGGGAGAGTCACATGACAGTTCTCTTTCATTATTTTGGGTTTTATCTTTTGTCTGCCAAAGTTTAATTCTTTTTCCTCTTCTCAAAATGACTTTGAATGTTTTTGTTTTATTAGATTACATTTGCTTGTGTTTGATTTTTCCTTGAGTTTCATGGGATACCATGGTGACGTAGGTGAGACAAAACCAATTTTCTCTTTATCCTTCGTACTTCTTATCTGAGATGAACCCTTGTAACAAAAGACAAATTACCAAGAGAAACAAAAGACAAATTTACTAGCCTGTATACTTCACATATACATGGAAGTACCAAGGAAATGAGTAATTCTAAAGAGATGGTTTTGAATTTTAGCTTATATAGCATCTTCAACAAAAAACCAATAAATTTTTAGAGAAGTGGTAAGACAAATAAAAATAACGTTGAATCTCTAGGCACAGCAAATTTGAGAATAGGAGTTAGTAAAGTTTGCTAATGTCGATTCCTTTGGTCTCTAACTGAAAGGGTCTAAAGTTGCCTTCAGTGGGTTATCCTTTTTTCTTCCTGATAGAGAGGCAAGGAGGTATCCCTTTGCTTTCGTAAATTTATGTCCTGCTTTTTAGGCAATATAAATTCAAGAATAGAGCATTTTACAGGTGAAGTAGAATAAAAGAAGAATAAAGGTCATAAGACTGGATTTTTCAAATTTGAGTCAAAAGAAGCAAACCACAAATGTTCAAAGACCAGAAGGCTATTACTAGTACTGTGATCATTCCCAACCTTTCTGTTTACATTGTCTCTAAACATCATTGCCTCACCTAAAATAACAGGGAGAGGGGCAGAGAACTTTCCATGTGTTTAATTCTCATTTTCCTTTAGTTCATAATAATTATGCTAAAGTGGCTTATTTTGGGATGGCATATTCTGATTTCCTATATCAATTATAAATTTCACCTTTTAACTGCACAAGCTTAAAGTGGCTTCTGATAATTGGATAAGTTGAAGATCTAAATAATTTAAACACATTCCCTCATTTTGGTAACACTATTTTCTGGCATTTTCCTTCCTGCTGTGGAGAGTTCTCCTACCGCAGTACCTTTCCGCTTGATCTCTGTATTATAGTTACAGTATTTCTTTCCTGCTCCTTGAGACATGGGTATTGCAACTACTGATGCTACCTTCAGGGATTTTTCTTATTTATTTCTCCTAAAATGCTACTCAGCCATATATTCACTGCTCTAAACCTGTTCTGTTGAATTGGAGGAAAAAAAACCTTTTATCCTACCACACACACTTTGAAATGCTGTCTTTCATATTCAACTTAGAAAAATTCAAGACTTTTGCTTTCCAAATCTCAAATAAATTGAAGGTTATATGACTACCACACTTTCAATTTCTGTTTGCATTATCCTCAGAAGGATTCTCCTAACCTCCAAATGTCATCCTCCTTTCTTTACTACTGATTTTTTTCTGCCCAAATTCTTCTCATCCCTTTCAGTTTATTTACTTTGCCTATACAATTCATATACTTTAGTTTGAAGTTTTCACTTCATTTCTATGTCTGTGAAGTAGAGAACACAAGTGTAATTATCCCTACATGATAGTTAGAAAACTGAAAGTTATAAAGATTAATGATTTGTTAACGATCACTGGGCTAGGAGCAGAACTGCAACAAAAATATCAGTCTTATGACTCAGTATAGGGCATTTTTTTCTGTCATACCAAACTGCTTCATCTAATTAGCGTTGGTTTAGCACAGTGGTTCAGCTTTCGACAGATATAGATTCTCTTCCTGGTTCCACCATTCACTGTTTGATTTCGAGCATATTCCATATTCAATGATGTCTCAGTTTCCTCATCTATAATATTGTTATAATTTTCTAAGAAAAGCTTTAAGTGACATAAATATTGGTCTGAATCATACAATATTTCTCAATGTCAACTACTTTTGACATTCAGAAATGTCACAATGTCAAATTTGACACTGAGAAATTTCCCACCAAACAGCATGTTTATATGATGTATACTAAATATTCAAGGGGTGTTAAGTATTACAACTAAATAGTCCTGGATAATTGCTGAAGAAAAGTATAATAATGTTAACAATTTTAACCAATAATTCCATCTCTTAGACAAAGAAATAGGATTGTTTTGATATAGCATTAATTTTATATACTATGATTAAAAATACCTTATTCTATGCTCTTTATGTAAGATAATATCCTCTTTGGCAAAGTAGGACTCTTCTTTAACATTTATAATGGAAAATAATAATTATGAACATTCTCAATTATTTAAAGAATATTTCATCTTAAGTGTATATAAGTTCATTTGTATAGTTTTGAGTTTGCACATTTGAAGGACAATGCTATTTTTTGGATAATTTATTAATGTAAATGAATCTGCCACTCATGGAGAAGAAAATCATTAGTTTATATAACTCATTGTTTACCATGTAATATATTCTCAAAATATGTGATATAATTTCAAAAAACAGACTTGAAATAGATAAGTCCTGGTATGAAAAACAATTTCTAATAGTTTTAAAATTTTATATATAATTCACAATACTTATGAGGTCTAGTCACCTGTATTAGAAAACAGAATGATACTTGTTTTTTGGCATGGCCTGTGAATCAATACTGGCACTGAGCTCATGTAAACAGCATGTCTCAGCTCTCCAATTTGAGGAAGAAAATAATATGGATGCAATTTCATCCATAATATTTTATGAACTTTCATTTCATTAAAATGATAAGGTCCAAATAATTTCAAAATGAAATTTGGTGTTTCAATACTGAAATTCAAAGTGAATTTCATAATGAAATACTGAATTTCGTTATGGCTTTGCAATTATATGTAGTGCATGTAAGTGGCTAGAGGTTTTCAGAAATCAGAGTAAATTTGTCTTTTTAAGAAATTTGTTTGGATTTTCAGACAGAGCATGTTGATAGTGTGCTGAATGTCATAAATTAATTGTGCTGCTACAAGTGTCAAATGTATGTCACTCTGCCAAGGTTACAGGTGTAGTTTCAAGATGTGTGCCTAGAGAATGACAAAATCATTTTATTTGGTAATTGACCTATGAAATTATATTTTTGATTATTTACTGACAAAATAGCATACTACATAAAAATAAGAAAGTCAAATTGATTTTATGAATATTAGTACTTATTCTATAAACAGTTCAAGAATTCTATCTTTTCTCTCAGCATAGCTACATTTAGAAAAGAGGACTGTGGTTGCAAAAACCAAAATACTTTTAAGTTTTGAATTATTTTTAAAATCTGAGATAATAATTGTTTTAAAACATAGGTACAATTTACAGATGAGGTAAAAAGGAAAACTACAAAAGAACAAAAGTTCCTTTCCTTTTATTTGTGTACATTGTGGGGCAATATAATTATTTGATATGTTAATTGTACCTGTATGTTTTGGCATTCAATCTTCTAAGTAATTTGTTAAGCATTATTTTAGTCAAGGAAAACAGCTATAGTGCCAATCTGAATTGTTTTTTTCTTGCCAAGAAAGCTTCTGAATCCAATTAATCCAAAAAGAAAAAAAAAAAATTCACTGTTGGACAATAACAAAGGTAATGAATTATATTAATAGTTTATCACAATTAAAAAATGACCTGAAACCAATAATTTGTATGGATTTATGAACTATCTTTCATACATTTCATTAAGATAATAAGGTCCATCTGTACATATTTGTATAAGACATATGCACAAGGCACATATATTCCTTCTTTAAATGTATTATCCTCTAAACTAGTAATTATTTATTTTGTTCTAAAGATTGTGTCAAGATACAAAATTATTTTATGCTGATCTATACTAATAAACTTTGTTCTTTATAGTCCAAAAGAACTTTAATAAATGGGAGAATACCTCTAAAATAAGTAACAATATTCTTCAGCAAATTATAAAATCCTGCCAGAGCTAAAAATTGGTGTAAATATTTTTGTATTAGAAAATACAAGTGTAAAGCAGAGCTATTTAGACACTACCTAGAGGATTTCAGGGCAAAGCATTGACTTGTACATCAGACTTTAAGAAATTATGTTTTGTTTGAATAACTGCTGAGGGCTGGGCATAATGGTAGATTTTGAAAATAGAGAAAGACAAGGTTCTGTCATTAAAAAAATTAGTAAAATAGCTAAATTTCATGGGACTGCCAAGGCAAACTTTTAAGAAAGGTGTAAGAAGGGAATATGAGAAAATTACATGTAGGATAATGCTAAGATGTGTCCAATAGAGATGAGAAGATGGGAAATATTAACCTGTAGGAAGATATTAGAATTTTTTTTTTTTTTTTAGAATGGACGATACTTTATTACAAAAAGCCCAGAAGGAAAGATGTTTTCCTGATAGATGAGACTCTACGTGCAATTTAATAGAGGCCTGAGTGAAACTGATAAGTTAAGCTAAAATAATTTAGGAGGCAAGAGATTAAATTGCAGAGTTAAGAAAATGTCTAATAATGTGGTGCTTCAATGACATTCTATTATTTTATCCTTTAGATGATAGGACACGATTCAGAGATTTTAAACAGCAAACTAACAAGACAGTATTAGTGCTTCTAAAACATGATATAGAAAATATAAGATTTCAACTGATTTTTAAATATTTGACTTCTCTCCCTAAAAATCTATACTGAGGATTATCTAAACATGATGAATTAACACTTAGAAAAAGTACCAGGAAAAAAACCCTATCAAAATATTAAACAAAACTGAAAATATTTAAAATGCCAGAAATAAACTTAGGTATTTTTTAAAAAATAAACAATTATAAGTAATATTTGAAAGACATAAGATAAAAATATTTAAAATATCTCATTGTCCTTAATAAACAGTTTTAATATCCTATAAGCATTGATTTTCCAGAATTAATCTCTAAATTCTAGGACATACCAATGAATATTCAAGTGGAATTTTCATAGAATATGATAATCTGACTAAAAGTTTCCTTTTTAAGAGTAGGTACAAGTGCTATTAGAATAATTTTAGACTATAAGAAGTGACTTGATATATATCAAAGCATATTCTGAAGCTACGTCAAAAAGACATGAATGAAAAAATAATGCTAACTGGAGAGCCCAGGTATCAACTATAGCAATAGATTTGGTGTATTATGATGATTTCTTATGAAGCCAAGAAAGATTGTTAGAAATTTTGAAACTGGAAAATAAATTCCTATTCAAATCTTGTACTCTCAACAAAATGTTAGCAAATTGAATCCAACAATGTACTAAAAGAACTGTATATCACAGCAAAGTGGGATTTATTTCATATACTGAATTCTGCATCAATATTCAAAAGTCAATTAATGTAATTCATCAGATCAACAGCTATAGAAGAAAAATATGTATGATTATATCAATAAATAGAGGAAAGGAATGTGACAAAATGCACGGGTTGGTCATGATGAAAATACTTAGCAAATTACAAACAAAGAGGAATTTCTTCAACTTAACATCTACAAAATAATAAACAAACAAATAAAAACAACTAGAGCTAACATCATACTTAATGTACTTAATGATGAGAAACTAGGTGCATTCACATGAAGATGAAGAGCAAGGTAAGAATATCCTATCTCAAAACTTCTACTTAACATTCTACTGGTGCACTTAACTAATGAAATAAGAAATAGAAATTTTTAAACATATAGATTAGGAAGAAAAGAATAAAACTGTCTTTGTTTTTCAGATGATATGATGGCCTATATAGAAAATGAGAAAGAATCAACAAAAAAACCCTCCTAAAACTATATGTGAATATAGCCAGGTTGCAAGATAAACAGTTAATTTTAAAACGTTGGTAGGTTTCTTACATTCCAGAAACAAATAATTAGAATTTAAAAATGAAAACATGATGCTGTTGACATAAGATCCAAGAAAACAAAATTCTTGGATAAAAAATCTAACAAAATGGGTAAATGCCTGTATGAGGAAAACTACAAAATTCTGATAAAGTGCATCAGAAAATATCTAAATAAATGGAAAGATATTCTATGTATATTGATGAAAACTCAATATTGTCAAGGCGCCATTTCTTCCCAACTTTATAGATTCAATGCAATCTCAATCAAAATCCCAAGTTATTTTTTGAATATTGGCAAACAGATTTGAAAACAGATCTAGAGAGCAAACATAGTTTTGAAAGAGAAAAACAGAGTTAGAGAACCAACACAACCTGACTTCAAGATGTATTATAAAGCTACCCCAATTACAACAGTGTGATATTGGTGGAAACACACAGGCAGATCAATGAAACAGAACAGAGATCGTCAAAATAGACCTATGCAAATAGACATAGCTAATCTCTGACAAAAGAGCAAACAACAATTCAATGAAGAATAATAGTTTTTGAACAAATAGTGCTGGAACTAGTGAACATCCAAACATAAAATATTAATCTAGACACAGACTTTTCATGAAAATTAGTTCAAAATGTATTATAGACCTCAACGTAAAACTTAAAACTATAACATTCTTAGATGACCATTGGTTTTACCATGGCTTTGTAGGCACAACAAATGCATGATCCATGAAAGACAAACTTGAATAGCTGAATTTTATTAAAATTGAAAACTTCTGAACTACACAAGATATGTTAAAAGAATGAAAAGAGAAGCCACAGATTGAGTGAGTCAATTTTCAAAATAATTATTTGATAGAGGTATTGGATTCCAAATATATAAAGCATTCTTAAGGAAAACAATAAAATAAAACAAAACAATTTCTAATAGACAAAAGATCTGACCAACCCTTTACCAAAGAAAATATGCAAATGACAATCAAGCAAATGACTCAAAATTATATGCCATCCGGGAACTGCAAATTAAAACATGAGATACCTCTATTTATCTATTAGAATGGGTAAAATTCAAAAGATAACACCAAATGTCAGAGTGGATGTAAAGCAAAAGTAACAGTCATTCTTTCCCTATGAGAATGCAAAATGCTATAATTGCTTTAAAAGACAGTTTGACAGTTTCTTACAAAACTAAAAATACTATTACCATATTATTCAGCAGTCATACCTTTTCATCTTTGCCCAAATGTGGTGAAAACTAATAACCACACCAAAATTGACACACAGTGTTTACTGCAATTTTATTCATAATTGTCAAAATGTAGATGCAATCAAGATGTCCTTCTGTAAGTGAGGATAAACGGTGTTAATAGCCATAAAATGGAATATCATTCAGTAATTTAAAAATGACACATCAAGCCACAAAAATATATGGAGGGAACCTAAATGCATAATGCTAAGTGAGAAAAGCCAATCTAAAAATGCCATGTACTGTATGATCCCCACTATATAAAATCCTGGGAAAAATGAAGCTATGGAGACTGTAAAACTGTCAGTGCTTTCTAGGGGTTTAGAGGGCATGAGGGAGGAATGAATAGGAACACAGGATAATTTTTCAGGCAGTGAAGCTGTTCTGTATGATATTGTACTGGTGGACACATGTCATTCTCTATTTGTCAAAACCCATAGACTATATAACACAAAATGTGAACTCTAATGTAAAATACAAATTTTGGTTAATAAGTCAATATTGGCTCACCAATTTAAACAAATGTACTGTACTCATGTAAGATGTTAATAATAGGGGAACTATACTTGGTAGTGGTGAAGGTGAGAAAATATTTGCAAGCTGCATTTTCTGTTTGATTTTTTTCTGTAAATATAAGACTTCTCCAAAAATTAAGCTATATTAATTAAATTTTCAAAAACACTAATACGAACATAATTTCCAAATAGAATATAAATATAAACAAATATAGTTTGACTATGTCCCCACCCAAAAATCTCATCTTGTATTGTAATCCCCATAATCCGCATAATCCCCACATATCAAGAGAGAGACAAGGTAGAGATCACTGAATCAAAGGAGTGGTTTCCCCCATGCTGTTCTCATGATAGTGAGTGAGTTCTCACGAGATCTAGTGGTTTTATAAATGTTTGATAGTTCCTCCCATGTTCATTCTTGTATCAGTCTCTTTTCATGCTGCTGATAAAGACACACCCAGGACTGGGCAATTTACAAAAGAAAGAGGTTTATTGGACTTACAGTGCCACATGGCTAGGGAGGCCTCACAATCATGGCAGAAGGAAAGTAGGAGCAAGTCACATTTTACATGGATGGCAGCAGGCAAAAAGAGAGCTTGTGCAGATAAACTCAATTTTAAAACTATCAGATCTTGTGAGACTCATTCACTATCAAGAGAATAGCACAGGAAAAACCCACCCCCATGACTCAATCATCTCCCTCTGGGTCCCTCCCACAACACATGGGAATTTTGGGAGCTACAAGATGAGATTTGGGTGGGGACATAGAGCCAAACCATATCAATTCGCTTTATTGCTGCCTTGTGAAGAAGATGCCTTGCTTCCCCCTTTGACCTCTGCCATGATTGTAAATTTTCCAAACGATCCCAGCCATGATGAACTGTGAGTCAATTAATCTTCTTTTCTTTATAAATTACTCAATCTCAGGAAGTTCTTTACAGGAATGTGAAAATGGACTAATACAATAAATTGGCATCGAGGTAATGGTGAACTGCTGTAAAGATATCCAAAAATGTGGAAGCACCTTTGGAACTTGGTAACAGGCAGATGTTGGAACAGTTTGGAAGGCTCAGAAGAAGACTTGAAGATGTGGGAAAGTTTGGAACTTCCTAGAGACTTGTTGAATGGCTTTGACCAAAATGCTGATAGTGATATGGACAATGAATCCTAGACTGAGGTGGTCTCAGATAGAGATGATTAATTTGTTGGGAACTGGAATAAAGGGGATTTTTGCTATGCTTTAGCAAAGAGACCGGCAGCATTTGGCCCTGTCCTAGAGATCTGTGGAACTTTGAGCTTGAGATAAATGATTTAGGGTATCTGGTGGAAAAAATTTCTAGGCAGCAAAGCATTCAAGAGGTGACTTGGATACCCTTACAAGCATTCAGTTGTATGCATTCACAAGTAGATGGTTTGGAATTGGAACTTAAATTTAAAGGGAAGCAGAGCATAAACATTTGAAAAATTTGCAGCTCAACTATGCAATATAAAAGAAAAATGAATTTTTTGAGGAAAAGTTCAAGCTAGGTGTAATGAGAAGCCAAATGTTAATTACCATAATGATGGGGAAAAAGTCTCCAGGGCACAGTATATTAGAAGGATTATGTCTGCTGTAGCAGAAGTCAACCTTTGCACACAATGACACAGATATGAAAAAGGTAATCTTTTCAGTTTTTCATGACTGATCGTATCTATTTCTAGTGTCTTCAGGACTGCTTACAGTGTAAAAACAAATACAAACAAATTGAAAAAAAAAAATGTCCATCTAAGTTACTCAGTCTTTTCTAGTTCAACATGATCTTTTTAAGGTAAACACAGTTTCCTTTTGATAAAAAATTAGGCTTTTAAGGTTTCACCACTCAGTCTAGCCAACTATCTCTTATATTCTCCCCAATATACACATACACCTTAGTCTCACATATAGTATCTCAATAAAATTTCATACTTACCTGATGGTATAAAACCACCCCAAAAGCTCATATAACAACCTGAGAGGGGTAAACAATAATTTTTTAAATTCTTTCTCTGTCCTCTGCTGATCTCTGACTGATATGTGGACTTGTCTTTAGTCGACAGCCTCTGTGTAATGGGTTGGTTGTTTAAAAAATAACTATCACAAACTGTATATTCACCGCCTAGATAATCCTTGATCATTAGTCCCCAAAAGCTGGACAATTCCTCTGACTGGACTTTAGCTGATTCTGTTAATCTTGCACTTCTCAACTATGCCACATCCCTTCTTTTTAATTTAGATTCACAATAGGCTTGCTATCATCTTACACCTCAGCACAGAAAATCATTAGACTGCTGACTTGTAATCCACAGAAAGCTTCTGCATCCCACAAGGCACAAAGGAACACATACATTTTTGTCAATGTCAGATGCAGGCTATGGGGAAATAGAGTTACATTTTATCAAGCCCTTTCTCAACCTAAACACATGCTACCACAGTTTTACTGTTCCCTAATTACCCAATTTGGTCATGGGGCATTCTAGAAAATAAGTTTCAAATGTTTTGTTGTCAGCCACCCACTTTGCTTATGTGGGATTTTACTCCTTTAGTTTCATGTTTTGGGTCTTGGTCTAATTGAATGAGACATACATTCTTAGAAATTTAGACAGAAATTTAACCTGGGTCTTATCTCCTCTGAATCTTTATTCTTGGCTAAACTACCTACTGTTGAGAAAGGCTTTATTACTTGCTGAGGGATAGAAACTCCCTTTAAATCATGTCTTTTATCCTCTCCTTACGAGATCTTTACTCAGAATGTCATGGTTTCTTTTCTTTTCTTTTCTTTTCTTTTTTTTTCCTAGCCAAGGAAAATTCTTTGGAATTTAGAAAAATTATTTTACTCTCAGAAAAGCCTGGTTCTTAAGGTCGTGCTCCTCTTTAAGATCAAAAAGTCTGATTTGAATCTTAAACAGAGGAATCACCACTTTATTCTAAGATGTACTTGCCCTGTCCGTGAAATGAGGGATGACATTGATACAAAGGATGTTGAGTCACAGAGAAAGAAGATTTCTAAGAAATAAAATATAATATTGGCTTTATATATCAAATGCATTATACCCATTGCAATGCTCTTTAACATACTCCATAGTTGTGTGCTTGCAATTTTCCCAGTAGCACTTGGTATCTGATATTTCATTTCATAAAAACCATATGTTTTCAAGTTTTACTGTACCAGGGGCAAATAACTTAATATTCTGAGCGACAATTTTGCCATAGGTTAAATGGATATAAAAATAGTACCCACTTCCTAATTATATAGGCAGAGCACATTTATCTTAGATTATTCAGGTGAGTACATTGTAATCACAACATGTCTTAAGAATGGAAGAAAAAAGCAGAAGAGAATGTTAGAGTGATGCAATGTGTGAAGGATTTGACCTGCCATTATTGGCTTTGAGGATGAATGCCAAGACACAAGGAATATGGGTGGCTTGCAAAAGTTGGAATTGTCAATGAAACACATTCTCCTCTAGAGTCTCTACAAAGAAACATAGCTTTCCTGCTGAAAACTTGAGCCCAAGGAGATCAGTGTTTGACTTCTAACATACGAAATTGTGAGAATAAATAAATGATGTTTTACAACAAATACACTTGAGATTTCTTACACCAGCAATAAGATACTAACATAGTATCTGACAGTCATGGAATAAATTCAGCAATATTCTCCCTCAGGAGCTTTGCTTTATGCTCAGCAGTGACTTAGAGAGTCAATTTAACTCATTCTGACAAATAAGCCACCACATTATACATTGCCATAAAGTATGGCACTCTTTAACTTAATCTCTGACTTAGCACAGAGTGAAGTTTCCATTTGAGTATTTTATGATGACAGTAACAGAAGCAGCGTGTTTACTTGGTTTACGTATTATTCAGTTGTTCTCTAACAATCTATTTAACTACACTGAAAATAACTTCAGCAATAATTGGAAAATCTGTTTTCAGGCTCCGCACTCTATAAGAAATCAGGAAGTTGTAAAGATAAGCCTTTGATTTTGTGCTACATATTTAACCCAGAAGGCACCTACTGAGATTATAATGTGTGCAGATGTGTGGCTGTGGTAAGTCATTTCAGGTATGAAAAATACAACTAAGGCATAGCTACTACCTTTAACATGCTTATAGTATGCAAAGCATTACATTACATAAAGAATGTTTAAAACATGTTATTAAAATTATTTGAGGATTGATTTCTGGAATGGTGAAGAGTTATGAACCTGCTCCCCAGAAAAAAAATAACCATAACTCATGAAAATTATTTACAAACCAGCAAACAATTTAAAGTCTCTGGATGTTTTCCAAAGGACATTCTTCAAATAAAATAAAATCTACTAAATTCTGATAGAAACAATACAAACTTGTGGCATTGTCACCACAACCCTCAACTCCTTCAGAACGGCAAAGCATATCTGTGGTTCCTAAGCAACAACACAGAGTTTTGCACCAAGAGGAGAAAAAGGGAGTGAAAACAGAGAGCATCATATATCTTCCCAAGGAAGCGGAATTTATTCAGAATGAAATTTAGGAAAGTGTAAACCTAAGAGCATAGTCAGAATAAGCCACAAACGTTGACCTTTGGTTCCTGAAAATCAGTCCTATTCTGACTGGACTATATTGGGGAGCTCTTCCAGCCCCAGACTATTGGCAAAAATAATAGTGCAATCAGATAGGAATTATCAGATAGCTTACCAGATAAATTGTGGAAAGAGACAAAGTGAGCCTGACTAAAACAGTACTGCATCACAGAATAAATATGCACATTCCCAAGTCTGAATCATTTGAAAATCAGTATTAGATGTTGTACAATACGGGGGAAATAGAATTCAATAAAGTAGTCAAACCAAGTTAGTAAAAACTATAAACAAGCTCAAGCCTGTAATCCCAGCACTTTGGGAGGCCGAGACGGGCGGATCACGAGGATCGAGAGAGATCGAGACCATCCTGGCTAACACGGTGAAACCCCGTCTCTACTAAAAAAAAAATACAAAAAACTAGCCGGGCGAGGTGGCGGGCGCCTGCAGTCCCAGCTACTAGGGAGGCTGAGGCAGGAGAATGGCGTAAACCCGGGAGCCGGAGCTTGCAGTGAGCTGAGATCTGGCCGCTGCACTCCAGCCTGGGCAACAGAGCGAGACTCCGTCTCAAAAAAAAAAAAAAAAAAAAAACAAACTATAAACAAGAAAATAACAAATATAATCTCCAGTATAGAGCAGGGAATCAGTATGCAGATTTGCTAAAATATATTATTTTTTTTTAAACTCTAGGTTTTAACCAAAAAAATTGCAAGGTCTACAAAAAGGCAATAAAGCATGATCACACACAGGTTAAAAACAATGAAAACAAAACAATGACAAAAACAGGCAGATGCTGGGTTAGCAGAGAAATCTTCAAAATATCTATTCTAAATGTGTTCAAATAACTAAAAGAAATATTTAACAACATACAGTATAGTAAGATGGCAATGCCTCATACAATAGAAAACATCAATAAGGAGATAAAAATTATTGTAAGAAAAACCAAAGAGAAATCTTGGAATTGAAAAGTACAGATATTGAAACAAAATGTTCTCTATGGAATCTCAACAACAGATTTGAAGTAAAATAATCATTGTACCATGTAACATGTATAAAAATTACAGCACACAAAAAGGGGTAGAAAGGGAATGGAGCTATATAGTGTAACACTCCTATATCTCAATGGAGTTTAATTGAGTATGGAGGTGTAGTAGTTTAAAATAAGATGTTTATTTTGAGCTCTAGATTGAACATTAAGAAAATTTTAAAAAAGTAAACATATTGTTAAAGTAATTGAAATATTGCACCAAAAAGTATTTACTTAATGAAAATTAAAGAAGCAAAAAGAATGCAAGACCCAATAAAGCATATAGAAAACACAAAAATAAAATGGAAGACATAAATCTAACTATATAAACAATAACATCGAAAGTAAATAAATGAAACAATCTAATCAAAAAGCAGTCTTTACTAGACAGAATTTTTTAAAATTCTACTTTATATTGTCTATAGGAGACACACTTTAGACTCAAAGGTTCAAATAGGTGGAAAGTATTAGGATGGAAATGATAGCAACCACAAGAATGCTAGAGGAACCATACTAGTAATAAACAGTAGACTTAAAAAATGTTTTTAACTACCAGAGATAAAGATGAAAACTTTCTGATGATAAGGGGGCACTCCATCACCAAGATGTAACAGTTACAAACACATATTCACCCAACAGCAAGACAGGAAAATACATGAATAAAAAAATGGACAAAATAAAAGATAGAAAATGCAACCATATCTGCCGTCTGCAATGTCCACTTTAAACAGTAGATGGAACAAGTAGAAAGATCAACAAAGAAATAGAAAACTTGAACAACAGCATGAACCAATTAGATCTAGATCTAAGAGATACCTATAGAATGACCTATCCAATACAGCACTATATACATTCTTTTCAAAGGCAAATGGAACCTACTCAAAGATCATATTGTAGGCAATAAAACTAGCCTCAATAAGTTTAAAATATTTGAAATCACACAAAGTGTCTCTGATCAAAATAGAACGAAATAAAAAACAACAGAAAAAACTGAGAAAGTTTCCAAATATTTGGACATTAAACAATGCACTCTTTAATAATCAATGGACCAAAGATAATTTACAAGGGAAATTACATCATAATTTGAAATAAAATGGAAATACAAAATAATAAAACTTATAGGATACAGTGAAACCCATGCTTAGAATGAAATTATATCTGTAAGTGTATATATTTTAAAAAAATAATAATCACAAATCTGTAACCTAACTTAAACCTAAAGACATTGATACATTTTAAAAAAGGAAAAAAAAAAACAACTAAACTTAAAGCCAACACATGGTAGGAAATAATGATTATAGATGAAATTAATGGAAGAGATAACAATAGAGAAAATCAACAAAATAAAAAATTGTGCTATAGTCTGAATGTGTCCCTCAAAATTCACTTGTTGAAACCTATCCCCTAAGGTGATGGTAGGTATTAAGAGCTGGGTTGTTTGGAAGGTTATTAGGTCATGAGGGCTCTGATCTCAGGAACTAGATTAGTGCTCTTATAAAAGAGACTTGAGGGAACCTGTTTTGCCCATTGCACCATCTGAGGACACAACAAGAAGGCATTGTTTCTGAATCAGAAAGTGAGTCTTCACCAGATATCACATTTGTCGGTGCTTTGATCTTGGACTTCACAGCTTCCACAACTGTGACCAATAAATTTTTATTTTACAAAACTTTCCCTTTGCTGATTAAAAAAGGAAGAACGCTCAAATTACTGACTCAGAAATAAAATAAGGGACTTTATGACTGGCTATAAAGAAATACAAAAAGATTTTAAATGAATACTACACGCTACCAAATGCCTACAAATTACATTACTTTTGATAAAATAGAAGATTACCTAGAAAGACACAAACTACTGAAACTGACTCAATAAGAAACAGGAAATTTGAGTAGATTTATGTGTTTATTTTATATTGCTGCTGCAAAAAAATACCAAAAATTCAGTGAATTAAATCAACATAAATGTATTGTTTTACATTTCTGTAAATCAGAAAACTGACACAGGTCTCAAAAGAATAAAATCAAGATATTACTAGGGCTTACTTTCATTTTGTTAGGTCTTGTTTAAAATTCATTTCTGTAACCTTTGCAGCATCTAGATGCCAGCCACAATCCTTGGCTTATGGCCCCTTTCTCCATTTTCAAAGCCAGAAACTTTACATTTTTCTATGTCTTTCTTTCAGAATGACATCTCTCTCGGATTAGAGTGGAGAGAAGTTCTCCACTTTGAGGGACCAATGTGGTTAGATTGCGATCACCAAAATTATCTAGAATAATCTCTCTTTATCAAGGCTCTTAAATTAATTATATTTGCAAAGCCTTTTTTGCCATATAAATTAACATATCAACAGTTTCTATTATTAGGAGGTGAACATTTTTGCAGAATGATCATTGTGCCTACCACAATCTATAATGAGTAAAGAGATTAAAATTGAAAAGTATAAACATCTCACAAAATAAATTTCTGGCTCAGATCTCTTACTTCATAAATTATAACAAATATTTAAGAAAAAATTAATACCGATTCTCCCAAACAATTTTTTAAAAATAGAATACAATATATTACATCTCAACACATTCTGTGTATTGCTGGCATGTCAAAACTAGACTGCAATATCATGCATAAGTAAAACTATAAAGCATTCCATGGTGTATATGTGCCACATTTTCTTAATCCAGTCTATCATTGATGGACATTGGTTTGGTTCCAAGTCTTTACTATTGTGAATAGTGCCACAATAAACATAAGTGTGCATGTGTCTTTATAGCAGCATGATTATAATCCTTTGTATATATATCCAATAATGTGATGATATGTAATAAACCTGCACATTGTGCACATGTACCCTAGAATTTAAAGTATAATTAAAAAATAAACAAAAATAAAAAAGGAAAAATCTATAAAGCAATATCTTTAATGAATATAGACAAAAAATTCACTTAATACTAGCAGACTAAATCCATCAACATATTAAAAGTACTATACACTATGATCAAGTGTGATTCATCTCAGAAATCTAATGATGGTTTAACAACTCAATAAAGAACACAAAGCACATGACCACCTTAACAGACGGAGCAAAAAGCATTTGACAAAATCTAACACTCTTTAACGAGAAAAATATTCAACAAATAGGAATAGAGAGAACTTTCTCACACTGAAGAAGGACAACAATGGAAAACTAAGAGAATCATCTTACTTAAAGGTGAAAGACTAAATGTTTTCCCCTAAGATAAGGAATGAAACAAGGACATTTTCTCTCACCATTCCCATTTGACTTGTACTCAAGGTTCCAGACAAGGTAGTCAGGCAAGGAAAACATAAAGTATTGGAATAAGAAATTTTAAATTATCTCTATGGAAGATGACATAATTTTGCATATAGAAATTTCTAAGGAATTCATTCCCTAATTAAATTATTTTCTGTAGTAGTAATTTAGTAGTAATTATTACTAAAAGTGATAAGTAAGACCATCAAAGTTGCAGAGTCTAAGATTGACATCCACAATTCAATTGTATTACTATATGTTAGTGATTTACAAACCAAAAATTAAACCAAGTGATTAATTACATTTACAATAACACCCCAAAAGACAAAATACTAAAGAATAAGTTTAACAAAATAAGTGAAAGACTTAGACACTGGGAACTACAGAACATTATTTTTAAAAATCAAAGAAAATATAAATAAATGGGAACAAATCTTATGTTCAGGGATTAGGAGATTTAATATCATTAAGATGGAAATATATCTCTTGATTGATCTGTGATTTCAGTGCAATCCCTATCATGATCAAAATGCTTTTTTTGTTCTTGCAGAAATCAGCAAGCCAATTCTAAAAGTCATTCTGAAATTCAAGGGCCCAGAATTTCCAAAACAACCTTAGAAAAAGAATAACACATTTAAAGGACTTACATTTTCCAATTCTGTAACTTACTACAAAACAGCAGTAATCAAGAGTGTGATCTTGATATAGGATAGATATAGAATTCAGAGTTCAAAAATAAGCCTCTTGACTGATTTTCAACAAGAGTACTGCAAGATTTCAATGAGAGTAAATCTTTCAAGAAGTGATATGGAGACAAGTGGATAAATACATACCCAACAGTTAAGTTGAAACTGTTCCTTACGCGATGGATAAAAATTAATTCCAGATGGATAATGACCTGAACGTAAGAGATAAAACCATAAAACTCTTAGAAGAAAACATAAAAGTAATCATTGTGATTTTGGATTATGTGATTAATTATTAAATACAACAAAAAGCACAAACAACAAAAGAAAAATAGATAATTCAACTACATCAAAATTAAAAATTTTATGCTTGGTAAAACATCAAGAAAGTAGAAAGGAAATCAACTGAAAATTATACATATAGTAAGAGACTTGTTTCCTAAGTATGTGAAAAAGAACTCTTAAAACTCAAAACTAAAAAAAAGAAAAATAACTCAATAAAAATGTGCAAAAAAGTAATAGACACTATTCCTATGAAGATAAAAATGGCTAAAGAAAACATGGAATTATGATTATCATTAGATATTTGTGAAGAGAAAATTAAATTCACAAAAATATATATTTTTACATTCATTAGGGTGATGACTGTAATAAAAAAGACATTACAAATATATATCAATGAGGATGTAAACAAATTAGAATCTCTACACATTGTTGGCTGGAATGTAAAATGTTTCAAAAATCTTAGAAAACTGTTTGACAGTTACTCAATATTTTAAACAAACTTGCCCTTATGACAGAGCACTTCCACTCCTAGATATATACCCAAGAGAAAGGAAAACATATGACTGTACACAAAACTGTACACAATGTTCAAGCATTATCATTCATAATAGTCAAAAGTAGAAAGAAGCCAAATGTTCATCAATGAATGAATGGACAAATATAATGCAGTATATCCACACAGTGAAATTTAATATGGCAATAAAATAAATATGCTTGTGATAACGTAGATAAATATTGAAAATTTTATGCTAAGTGAAAGAAACCAGTCATATAAAGACCCCATGTTATATAAGCCCTCTTATATGCCATATCTTGAATCTTCAAATCTATAGGGACCAAAAGTCAATCTGTGGTTGCCTAGAACTGAAGGTGTTGAGGGGAATGAGGAATGACAATTGATGGGTATGGTATTTCTTTATGGAGTGAATAAAATGTTATGAGAATTTATTGCAGTGATGGTTGCAAACCTCTGTGAATTCACTAAAACCACTGAATTTTGTACTGCAAATTGGTTAGTTGTATAGTGAGCTATATATCAATAAATGTGAAAATGCTTTCAGAACATAAAAAATTTCCTTTGGGGGGATATGTCTCACAGTTTCGGAATTTAAGAATAACAATTTGATAACAAATTAAATTCCAGTGAAATGAAATAATATAAGAAAAAATTCAGAGGCAATAATAGAAAGGAATTTTGTGGTAAATAGCATGTAATACTGTATGAAGGGGATATGAAGGAAAATTGCAAACTATACGTTGAGGAACTGAGTATGTGAGTACAATTTAGAGGGTATAGCTACCATGGTGAGAGATTTTATGTTTTACTTTATATGTAATTTGGGGCAAGCAAAGGTTAGCAAGGAAAGAAAAATGAAGTTAGCAGAGGTGCACACCGTAGTGACTTTCAGGATTCAACTCCATTTTAGTAATTACTTATGGATTTGAAGGGTATATTTTAATCAACCAAACTCCTAAAATTAATTATACAAGGTGGACTTAATGTCTGGAAACATAGGCAAATATATCTAATAAATGGCTCACAATAAAAGATTCAGTTGATGTATTGTCCCTTGGCATCAATGCATTCAGTTAGCTCTCAAAAGTCGCATTGGACTTAATGCTTTAATGCAGAATTTTCATCAGTCTCTGCATAAGCATCTGTGACGTGTATTTTAAGATGATTTTTATCTCAAATTTTTCCTGAATGTACAGTGAGTTTAGCATATCACAGAAGAAATAATCAAGGGAGTTCAATAAAAAATATATATATATTTTTTGTATTTTCAGACTATAGTCACCCTCCACATTTTATACAACTATTAACATAATATCTTAGTATATACACATGAATATTCTCTGGTCCTCTCTCATGTTATGTATTTTAAAATCGTTTTAAAATTTGGAGATAAGTTTAAGAACATAAGAAGATAAAGTATGTGCTTTTAGTAACAGATACACAAGGGAAAAATAAAGAACAGATAACAAGAACAACAACAACAACAACAACAAAAGTCCCGCAAATCATTAAACACTATTGATTTCAAATCACAAGTTTATTTACTAATGACACAATTGCTTACCTAAAAATCTGATTTGGTGTTTATATATACCATGTTATTTTAGGATATCAATTACTGTTCTTTGATGTTATACTTTTACATTGATAGTGTTTCTGTATCTTAATTCATTATGTTCAGGGTACATTGGGGCAAGAATGCAAATAACGGGACTTTTAAATTTATATTCATAGTAAGTAATGGCAGCCTAACCTTGGTACCTCATGAACATAGGAACAAGTGCTAAAGCAATTGTCTATGGATAAGGATTTAATTTTACTTTACACAGCTTTCAGAGTTATTACAGAGTCAATTTAAAGTAAGAGTGCCACAATATAATAGCAGTTTTTCACTGGTAAAGTTTGCACATGGAATCCATAATTAAAGTATCTAATTAATATTACCCACCCAAGGTACATGGGTTTAAAAGAGGCCAGCTTTTTAAGGAATTTTATCAAGGTTTTCTTGGTGGGAAGTGGGTACTAACTAAGGCAAGCAAGTGGATTTGTTAAATCTCAAGCTGGCAATTAGCTTTATGCTGATAAATTTCCTTCATCAGACAAATTTTCAAGGATAGAACAGTAGTGATACCTTCTCTTCTCTTTTGCTCTTCTATTCCATTGTGTGTGTATCAGGTTGTAGGAAATGAACTTAAATCTTTCCAATCTACACTTCAAGAATAATCAGGTTTTTCTATTTTATACCTGCTGCTCTTACTTAGCAACTGGTGGGGAAAAGCAGAAAAGTCTCGCCCAAGAAATAATATAAAACACTCCTTTTTTGTTTTTTTTTTTTTTGAGATGTAGTCTCGCTCTGTTGTCCAGCTGGAGTGCGGTGGCGCGATCTCAGCTCACTGCAAGCTACGCCTCCTGGGTTCACGCCATTCTCCTGCCTCAGCCTCCCGAGTAGCGGGACTACAGGGGCCCGCCGCCACGCCTGGCTAATTATTTTTGTCTTTTTTGGTAGAGACGGGGTTTCACTGTGTTAGCCAGGATGGTCTCGATCTCCTGACATGGTGATCTGCCACTTTTATATATATATATATATAAAAAACATAAAAACTGTCACTATCAGCAGACCCATCAAAATTTTAATTCACAACTACTTGAAATTACTCAGCTTATTGAGGGCAATTAATCATAGTCATGAAACACTGACAGATACAGTCTGAGAAATGTGTCATTATGAGATTTTGTTGTATGAACATCATATAGTGTACTTATACAAACCTAGATGACGTTGTCTACACACCTCGGGTATATGGTATAATTTATTGCTCATAGTCTATAAACCTGTAAGGCATGTTACTATACTGAATACTGTAGACAATTGTAATACAATGTTATTTGTGTTTCCAAACTTATCAAAACATAGAAAAGATACAGTAAAAATATAAATGGTAAAAATGGTGCACCTATATAGAGCACTTACCATAAATCAACCTTGCAGGAATGAAAGTTGCTCTGGGTGAGTGACTCAGTGAGTGAGTGATGAGTGAATGTGAAGGCCTAGGACACTACTGCATGCTAGTGTAGACTTTAAAAACATGGTCTGGGTGCAGTGGCTCACGCCTGTAATCCCAGTACTTTGGGAGATGGAGGTGGGCAAATCACCTGCAGTCAGGAGTTCGATACCTGCCTGACTAACAGGATGAAACCCCGTCTCTACTAAAAATGCAAAAATTAGCTGGGCTAATGGTGGCGCATGCTTGTAATCCCAGTTACTCAGGAGGCTGAGGCAGGAGGATTGCTTCAACCCTGGAAGTGGAGGCTTCAGTGAGCCTAGATGGCACCACTGTACTCCTGGATGATAAAATGAGACTCCCTCTCAAACAAACAAAAACAAAACAAACAAACAAAAAAACAATAAACTTAGGTGACACTAAACTTATAAAATTACCTTTTCAATAATAAATTAACCTTAGCATAACTTTTTTACTTTATAAACTTAAAAAAATTTTAACTTTCTTTAATCTTTGCAATAAGACTTAACTTAAAACAAACACATCTTACAGCTGTACAAAAATATGTTCTTTCTTTATATCCTTATTGTATAATTTTTATATAAAAAATTAAGCCACAAACACACGCATTAGCCTAGGCATACACAGGGTCAGAATAATCAATATCACTGTCTTCACCTCCAAATCTTATCCCACTGGAAAGTTTTCATGGGCAGTGACATGCGTGAAGCTCTCATCTCCTCTGATAACAATGCCTTCTTCTGAAATACTTCCTAAAGGACCTGTGTGAGCCTACTTTACAGTTAACTTTTTTTTATAAGTAGAAGTACACTCTACAATTAGGATTAAAAGTATAGTGTAGTAAATACTAGATGTTAGAGATTTTTCAGCTCCATTATTATCTTATGGAATCACTATAGCATATATGGTTCATCGTTCACCACAACGCTGTTAAGAGGCATATGCCTGTATGCACAGTCTAAGTGGAGTGTGAAAGCAGAGTGGTCTTTAAGATGGAGCTCCATGTTCTTTTCCTAGGGTTAAGTAGCAACTCTTCATCTGCTCTTTACTTAATGATTCTGAACAACACACTAAGCTTCTCTGAAGTAGAGAAAACAAATGAAACAAAAGACACAAAATGCTTTCTGAACCTACAAAACACTAGACTGTGAGTTCTGCAAGGATTAAAAAACCCTGTAAATCCCAGTATGTAGTAATGGTCTATTACAAAACTTGCAAAAATGCAAAAGGCAGTACAATCGCCAAAATGAGGATTGTCCTAGCAGATGCGTCTTTATTTCTCTGTCTCAATGGCAGGACTTCCTAAAGTTCAGGATGAATAACAGTGAATCCCACCCACTAACAGATTTTTGGAGCACATAGAAAAGATACTGTTTGTAAGGCACGCTATATTAAGTGGGCAAATCTGCTTATATGCCAAGGTATCCATCTGCTCCAGGGAATTAAATGGGTTCATAACTCAGCACAAGCAGAATTCACTGGTTGCCCACTAGTGTGGAGTAGGAAACTCTCCTTGTGTACAAGAATATCCTGGAAATCTGATATCATTCTATGACATTTGCTTTGGAATATAGAGGTTAACTTCACATTTGAGTTTTAGTAGATATTTCAAAAGTAACTGAAAAGTCCCACAATGATTTATTTGAAATAAATGATAATGTTTCTGTTTAACAGAACATCTTCTAGAAAACACTTGCAAAATGACAAGCAGGAATGTATCAGAATGATAAAAGCCAGAGGATAATCTGACTCATCACTGTCACTCTTCATGCCAGTTTTGAAATGCTCAAAAATGTGGTTTTGATATAATTTTATCTATCTGAAATAAACATGAAATTGTTATTTGATAAAATGGTCCTAAAGTATAGTTTGAAAGTAAAATACTCCAGGAAAAATGGAATGTAGCACCAAAGGAGATTAAGTAAATATATAATCCATCAATCATGTCAGTAGTGTGACTAATTCATAATTCTGACAGAAATACATTGTAAATTATTCATAAGAGACAAAAGTTGTCCAAACATTTTGTTACTCTATTAATAAGTACATATGTAATTGATTACATATGTCTTATTAAATTTTTCATTTTATTAGATCTCTTTGTTCAATCAAACAAAAACTATTAACTGAATTCCTACACTTTACAGTTATTTGGAATGCAAAGAGGAACATGAGCCAGGACCTCAGAAATCTTGGAGTGTTGATAGGAAAGTTAGTATCATAATGTTATTATATAAATATTATATAATATAATAATTCAAGGTTTATTATTTCTGTAAGAATAAATAAAGTACAGAGTCATTAAAAGGACATTTAAATCAAATGAGAGAGCCAAGGTTACCTTGACCAAGCTAGTCACACAAGTGTTGAAATCAGAAATTCAAGTAAAGGAAAACAGAGTAAACAAATTGAAGCAGCATCGTTGTCTGGGGCAAATACCTGAGGTTCATTGTCTGGCACCAAGGAAATCAAGGATGCAAACACACAATAAGTGGGTTTAGGAGTGGAGGTTTAATAGGCAAAAGAAAGAGGAAGGAAAATAGCTCTGTCTCCTGCGAGAGAGAGGGGCACTTGAGTGGCACTGCCGGTCCTATGGTGAAGCACTTGGGATTTTACACACTGGCTTAAGGAGGTGGTGTCTGATTTACATAGGTCTCAGAGATTGGTGGTACCAGGCAGGACATTTACACAGTTAGTGAAGAAGCTGGCCACCCCATCCTAATCTTTTATTATACAAATGGATTTTTTATTTGGCTGGCTCCACATTGTGTGCTCCTTACTGTACACATGGTTGGCAAGGAAAAGGAAAGATGGAGATGTCATGTTGAACATGCCTAGTCCCCAGGTAGCCTTTTACTATTGGCACAGCTGCCAGCATTCACCTGTGCTCCAGCTTGCTCATCTATGTCTGCTGCTGAACTGTACAGGCTGCTCTTAGAAAACAAATGATTTGGGGACTGCTTCTCATTGAAAAGTAAACTTTACAGAAGACTTCCCTATCCTAACTATCTGCTTAAATAATTTCTTTTTAACTCATATGTTAAAATGATAGCAGACCAGATATTAGAAACAAATGAGCAGAGCAAGCCACATGTTAGAAAGTAAAACTGTTGAGAACTGTGGTGAATTCCTCACACAGCTCCAACTGACTGTTGCTGTGTGAGATAGTTGCAGATTCACTGCCATCCAAAAGGCAGACATTCAGACTTGTTTGTGAAACTTCCTTTTAAACTATTGGCAACTATCCTAATTATTTTCTATCGATTGTAAAGGGTACAAGTAACACATGTCTGCTTACCAAATTCAGCCCATGGGCCACAATTTTCAATTGTCACTATAGTCAGAAGGTATGATAAGTTATGGAAGGTCTAAAACAGTTTGGTATATGAGTATCATCATTGTCTCCAAGATGACTATATGATTAATAGTAATGTCTATACCCAAATCTCTCCAACATCAGGAAACAAAAAATTGTATATAAGAATAAAAGTGTCCAGCACCCTGCCACAGCTGATGATCGTGCACCCCACCATGCTGCCACTGCTGCTGCTGTTGGCACATGCAAACAAATATAGATCCCAATGTCATTTCACTACAAAAAGATTTGTCTGATACCACCCATTGAAGTGTAGTGACCAGAAGTCCAGGAGCATCTCAGATACCCTAGCACAGTGGATTCCCTAAATCAAGCAGGCAGATAATAAAATTGGGGCCCAATACAAGTCCCCCAGAGTTGGAGCACACAGTCCAGGAGTTGGGAGCTGAACACTGGCCCCGTAAAATCATCCAGAAAGAAAGCCAGTAAGCTGGCTTATGCCACAATCAAACTCTCAAGGTCATCAAATAGGATAAAAGGAAAAATAAAACATTCGGTGGTGAGCAACATCAAAGATTGAATTAACATCAGCCCACAAAGATGAGAAAGAACCAATGCAAGAACTCTAACAACTCTAAAAGCCAGAGTACATTTTTTTCCTCCAAACAACCACATCACCTCCCCATTAAGGATTCTGAAGTGAGCTGAGGTTGCTGAAATTACAGAAATACAATTTATATTATGGATAGGAACAAAGATCTTTGAGGTTCAGGAGTATGTTGAAACTCAAACCAATAAAGCTAAGAATCACACTACAATGATACAGGCACGGACAGACAAAATAGCCAGTATAGAAAGGAACATAATCAACCTGATAGAGTAGAAAAACACACTACAAGAATTTGATAATGCAGTCATAAAAATTAATAGCACTATAGACCAAGCTTGGAGAGAGAACTTGAAGAGATAAGCTTTCTGAAATAAGTTAGTCAGAAAAGAATAAAGAAAAAAATAATGAAAATGAATGAACAAAACCACCAAGAAATATGGAATTATGTAGAGACCAAATCTATGACTCATTGGTGTCCCTGAAAGAGATGAGGAAAATGGAAGCAACTTGGAAAACATAATACACCATATAATCTATGAGAAACTCTTCAACCTAGCTAGAAAGGCCAACATTTAAATTCAGAAAATGCAGAGAACCCCAGTAAAATACTTCACAAAAGATCATTTTCAGGGCATGTAATGATCAGATTCCCCAGGGTCACAATGAAAGAAAGAAAATTTGATGGCAGCTAGAGAGAAAGGTCAGATCACCACAAAGGGAAGTTCATAAGACTAATTAATAGCAGACCTCTCAGCAGAAACTTTACAAGTCAGAAGAAATTGGGGGCCAATATTCAACATTCTACATGAAAAGAGATTTCATTCCAGAATTTTTTATCCAGCCAAACTAAGCTTCATAAGTGAAGGAGAAATAAGATATTTTTGAACAAGCAAATGCTGAGAGACTTTGTTACCACCAGACCTGCATTACAAGAGCTCCTGAAGGAAGCATTGTGTATGGAAAGAAAACACTGATACAAGCTAGTACAAGAACACACTTAAGTACACAGACTGGTGACATTTTAAAGCAACCACATAAACAAGTCTACATAATATCCAGCTAACATCATGGTGACAGAACCACATCCACACATAACAATATTAACCATGAACATAAATGGGCTAAGTGCACCAATTAAAAGGCCCAGAATGGCAAGCTAGATAAAGAACCAATAACTATTGGTGTACTGTCTTCAAGAGACCCATCTCTCATGCAGTGATACCCATAGGCTCAAAGTGAATGGATGAAAAAATATCTAACAAGCAAAGCAAATGGAAAACAGAAAAAAGGTAAGGTTTCAATCCTAAATTTCAGATGAAAGAGACTTTAAACCAACAAAAATCAAATAAGACAAAAAAGGGCATTACATAATTGTGAAGGTTTTACTTCAGCAAGAAGACCTAACTATCCTAAATATGTATGTACCCAATACAGGAACACTAAGATTCATAAAGCACTTACTTACAGACCTTCAAAGAGACTTAGACTCCCACGCAATAATAGTAGAAGATTCCAACACTTCATTGACAGTTTTAGACAGATCATCAAGACAGAAAATTCATAAAGATATTCATGGTTCAGCTAACCATGAACTCAGCATTAGATCAAATGCATCTGATAGAAATCTACAGAACTTCACTCCGAAAAGTAACAAAATATATATTCTTTGCTTTTTTTTTTTTTCATTCTGAACATTTACTTTTTTTTTCTTTTTTATTATACTTTAAGTTCTAGGGTATATGTGCAGAACCTGCAGGTTTGTTACATATGTATACATGTGTCATGTTGGTGTGCTGCACCCATTAACTCATCATTTACATTAGGTATATCTCCTAATGCTATCCCTCTCCCCTCCGCCCACCCCACAACAGGCCCCGGTGTGTGATGTTCCCCTTCCTGTGTCCAAGTGTTCTCTGATCTTTGACAAGTCTGATAAAAACAAGAAATGGGGAAAGGATTCCCTATTTAATAAATGGTGCTGGGAAAACTGACTAGCCATAAGTGGAAAGCTGAAACTGGATCCCTTCCTTACACCTTATACAAAAATTAATTCAAGATGAATTAGAGACTTAAATGTTAGACCTAAAACCATAAAAATCCTAGAAGAAAACCTAGGCAATATCATTCAGGACATAGGCATGGGCAAGGACTTCATGTCTAAAACACCAAAAACAATGGCAATAAAAGCCAAAATTGACAAATGGGATAATCAAACTAAAGAGCTTCTGCACAGCAAAAGAAACTACATTTTTCTTATTACCACACATCACACACTATAAAATTGATCGCATAATTGGACACAAAATACTCTTAAGCAAAGGTAAAACACCTAAAATCATAACAACCACTCTCTTGCAACACAGCACAATCAAGTTAGAAATCAAGACTAAGCTATTTGCTGAAAACCACACAATAACATGGAAATGCAATAACCTAATTCTAAGTGACTTCTGGCTAAATAAGAAAGTCAGAAATCAAGAAGTTCTTTAAAACAAATCAGAACAAATACACAACACACCAGAATCTCCAGGATACAGCTAAGGCAGTGTTAAGAGGGAAATTTATAGCACTAAATGTTCACGTCAAAAAATTGAAAAGATCTCATTTTAACTACCTAACATCATGATGAAAATAACCAAAATCAAACAAACTCCAAAGCTAAGGACAAGAAATTACCAAAATTAGAACTGAACTGAAGGACTCTTGAGATATCCCCCCCCCCCAAAAAAAAAGAAAAGAAAAGAAAAAGAAAAAATTTAAAAATTTGTTTTAAAATCCAGGAGTTGTTATTTTCTTGTAAATTTAATAAAGTAGATATACTACTAGATAGACTAATAAAAAAACGTTAAAAGATTCAAATAAATGCAATTAGAAACAACAATGGGATATTACCAGAGACCTCACAGAAATGCAAATAACAATCAGAAAATATTATTAACACATCTATGCACATAAACTAGAAAATCTAGAAGAAATGGATAGATTTTTGAACAGATATACCCTTGCAAGACTGAATCAGTAAGAAATTTAATTCCTGAACAGACCACTAATGACTCTAAATTGAATCAGTTATAAATCACCTATAAATCTAAAAAAAGCCCAGCACCAGATTTAAAGCTGAATTCTACCAAATGTACATAAAAGCTCTGGTACAATTTCTACCTAAACTGTTCCAAAACTTAAGGAGGAGAGACTCCTGCCCAATTCATCCAATGAGGCCAGCATCATCTTGATACAAAAATCAGGCAGAGATACAACAACAAAAAAAACTTCAGGTCAATATTCTTTATGAACATTGACTAAAAAAGACTCTATAGCAAAATGCTGGCAAACCAAATTCAGCAGCACATCAAAGAGCCATCTATGAGAAACCCACAGCCAACATCATGTTGATTAGGCAAAAACTGAAAGCATTCTCCTTGAAAACTGGCACCAGACAAGAATGCCTTCTTTCACTACTCATATTCCACACAGTATTGGAAGTACTGGCAAGACCAAACAGACACAATAAACAAATACACACAGCCAAATAGAAAAAGAGGAAATCAAACTATTCCTGTTTGCAGATGACATGCTCCTATATTCAGAAAACCCCATAGCATAGTCTCAGCTCAAAAGTTTCTTAAGCTAATAAACAGCTTCAGCAAAATCTCAGGATACAAAGTAAAAGTGCAAAAATCACTAACATTTCTACACACCAACAAAAGCCAAGCCAAGTGCCAAATCATGAATGCAATCCGATTCACAATTGCCACAAAAAGAATGAAATGTCTAGAATACAACTAACAAGGGAGGTGAAAGATCTCTGCAAGAAGAACTTTAAAAATACGGCTCAAATAATTCACAGATGACACAAACAAATGGAAAAACATCCTGTGCTAATGAATAGAAGAATCAATATGGTTAAAATGTTCATACTGCCAAAGCAATTTGTAAATTCAATGCTATTCCTATGGAATTACCAATGACATTCCTCAAATAACTATAAAAAACTATTTTAAAATTAATGTGAAAGCATAAAAGAGTCTGAATAGCCAAGGCAATCCTAAGCAAAAAGAAAAATTTGGAGACATTATACCACCTAACTTTAACATATACAACAAGGCTACAGTAACCAAAACAGCATGGTGATGGCACAGAAACAGATACATAAACCAGTGGAACAGAATCGAGAACTCAGAAATATGGCCACACACCTACTACAATCTTCTCTTCAGCAAAGTCAACAAAAACAAGCAACAAGGAAAGGATTTTGTATTTAATAAATGATGCTGCAATAAATGGCTAGCCATATGCAGAAGAATAAACCTGGACTCCTTCCTTATACCATATACAAATTACAAATCAAGATGGATTGAAAGCTAAATGTAGAACCCAAAACTATAAAAAGCCTAGAAGACAACCTTTGCAATACCATGTAGGAAATATTAATGGGGAAATATTTCATCATGAAGATGCCAAAAGCAATTTCAATGAAAGCAAAAATTGACAAATGCAATCTTATTAGACTAAATAGCTTCTGCACAGCAAAATAAACGATCAACAAAGTAAACAGATGACCTACCGAATAGGAGAACATTTTTACAACCTATGCACCTGAAAAGGGTCTAATATATAGCAAATTAAGGAAATCAAACAAATGTACAAGAAAAATACAAACAACACTATAAAAATTGAGCAACATACATGAACAGACACTTTTGAAAAGAAGACGCATATGCAGCCAAGAATTATATTTTAAAAAGCTCAACATCACTGATCATTAGGAAAATGCAAATTGAAACTATAATGGGATACCATCTTACATCAATCAGAATGGCTATTATTAAAAAAGTCAAAAAAAATAACAGATGCTTATGAGGTTGTGGAGAAAAAGGAACACTTACACGCTATTGGGTGGAGTATAAATTAGTTCATTCATTGTGGAAAATAATGTGGTGATTCCTCAAAGACCTAATAACAGTACTACTCTTCAACCCAGCAATCCCATTACTGGGCATATACCCAAAGGCATATGAATTGTCCAATCATAAAGACACATGCATGTGTATATTAATTTCTGTACTATACACAATAGCAAAGATGTGGAATCTACCTAAATGCCCATTAGTAGTTGATATGGTTTGGTTCTGGGCCCTACCCAAATCTCATGTTGAATTATAATCCTCAGTCTTGGGGAAGGAACCTAGGAGGAGGTGATTGGATCATGGGGGTGGATTTCCCCCCTGCTGTTCTTGTGATTGTGAGTTCTGATGTCTGGTTGTTTGTAAGTGTTTGTAAGTGTGTAACACTCCCCCCCCCCACCTTTCTGCTTCACCATGTGAGAACAGTGCTTGCTTCCTCTTGACCTTCCGCCATGATTGTAAGTGTCCTATGGCCTCCCCAGCCATGTTACCTGAACAGCTTGCAGATATATGAGTTAAATAAATTTCACTCTCTTTTTTTATATAAAGGACCAGTCACAGATAGTTCTTTATAACTATGTAAGAATGCACTAATACAGAAAATTAGTACTAGAGGAGTGGGGCTTTATTATAAACATACCTGAAAATGTGGAAGCATCTTTTGAACTGGGTAATGGTGAAAGATTGGAATAGTTTGGAGGACTCAGAAGACTGGAAGATGAAGGACAGTGTTGAACTTCCTAGAGATATTTTAAATTGTTGTGCACAAAATACTGATAGTTATATGGACAGTAAAGTTCAGACTGAGGTATCAGAGAGAGATGAGAAACATTAGGAACTGGTTAAAAGTCACTGTTGCTATTCTTTAGCAAAGTGACTGGTGGCATTGTGTCCTTGCTCTAAGGATTTGTGGAACTTTGAACTTGAGAAAGATAATCTAGGGTATCTGATGGAAGAAATTTCTAAGCAGCAAAGTGTTCAAATAGTGACCTGGCTGCTTCTAAGAGCATAAGCTCATATGTATTCACAAGGAAATGGTCATGAAATTGGAATTTGTATTTAAAAGGGAAACAGATCATAAAAGTTTGGAAAACTTGCAGCTTGTCCATGTGGCAGAAAATAAAACCCCATTTTTTGGGGAGTACTTGGAGAAAAATATTGGTTTTGTGGACCAGGCCCAAGGACCCTTTCCTCTGTGCAGCCTCTCGATGTGGCACCCAGCATCACAGCCAATCCAACTCCAGCCATGGCTAAAAGGGGCCAAAATACAGCTTGAGCCGTTGCTTCAGAGGGTCCAAGCCTCAAGCCTAGGCAGCTTCCATGTGGTTGGACCTACAGGAGTGCAGAGAGCAGGATTTAAAGCCTGAGAGCCTCTTCCTAGATTTCAGAGGATGTATGGAAATACCTGAGTGTCTAGGAAGAAGTCTGTGGCAAGGGTGGAGTCCTCATGGAGAACCTCTCCTAGGGCAGTGCAAAGAGGAAATACGGGGTTGGAGTCTCCACACAGAGTCCCCACAGGGGCACTGCCTAGTGAAGCCATGAGAAGACTCCCACTGTCCTCCAAACCCCAAAATGGTTGATCCATCAACAGTTTGTACTATACACCTGAAAAAGGCATAGGCACTCAAACCCATGAAAGCAACCATAAGGGTTGTGCCCTGAAGAGTCACAGAAGTGGAGATTCCCAGGGCCTTGGGAGCCCACTCCTTCCATCAGTGTGGCCTGGATGTAGGAAAGGAAATTGTGCTGTCAGAGAAGATTGCGGGTATTATAATGCAACATGAGATTTGGGTAGGGACACAGAGTCGAATCATATCATTTCCACCCCTGGCCCTCCCAAATCTAATGTCCTTCTCACATTGTAAAACACATTCACGCCTTCCCAAGAATCCCCCAAAGTCTTAATTCTTTCCAACATCAACTCAAAAGTCCAAGTCCAAAATCTGACCTGAGACAAGGCAACTCCTTTCCACCTATGAGCCTGTAAAATATTTTAAACTTTGAGATTTAATGACTGCCCAGCTGGGTTTGGAATTGCATAGAGCCAATAGTCCCCTTGTTTTGGTCAATTTCTCCCTTTTGGAATGGGAGCATTTACCCAATGCCTGTGCCCACATTTTAACTTGGAAATAGCTAACTTGTTTTGAATTTTACAGGCTCATAGGTGGAAGGGATTTGCCTTGTCTCAGATCAGATTTTGGGCTTGGACTTTTGAGTTAATGCTGGAATGAGTTAAGACTTTGGGGGACTGTTGGGAGGGCATGGTCATGTTTTAAAAATGAGAAGGACAGGAGATTTGGGAAGGCTGAGGGTGGAATTATATTGTTTGGCTCTGTTTTCCCACCCAAATCCCATGTTGAATTGGAATACTTGTGTGTTGGAGGTAGGAGCAGCTGGGAGGCAATTGAATCATGTATTAGGATGCTCTCCTTGCTAATCTCACGATAGTGAGTGAGTTTTCACAAGATCTGGTTGTTTGAAAGTGTTTTGCACTTCCCTCTTCACTCCCTTTCTCTTCTGCTCCACCATGGAGCAGGAGAGGTGCTTGCCTCCCCTTTGCCTTCTTCAATGATTGTAAGTTTCCTGAGGCCTCCCCAGAGATGCTACCTGTACAGCCTGTGGAACTTTGAGTCAACTAAAACTATTTTCTTTATAAATTACCCAGTCTGAGGTAGTTGTTTACACCAATTCTAGAGTGGACTAATACAGTGTTAGACTGAATGAAGAAACGTGGTACATAAACATTATGGAATACTGTGCAGCCATAAAAAAGGATGAGATCAGGTCTTTTACCAGAACATGGATGGAGCTAGAGGTGATTATCTTTAGCAAACTGATGCAGTAACAGACAAACAAATACTACATGTTCTCGCTTATAAGTGGGAGCTAAATGTTGAGAACACATGGACACATAGAGGGGAACAACAGACACTGGATCCTACCAGAGCAGGGAGGAGAGGAGGAGGGAGAGCACCAGAAAAAAAAAAAAAAGAAAGAAACTAATATCTACTAGGCTTAATACCTGGGTGACAAAATAATCTGTACAACAAACCCTTGGAACATGAGTTTATACAACAAACCTGCACATGTACCTCTGAACTTCAGGTTAAAAAGTAAAAAAAAAAAAAAAAAAAAAAAAAATTAACAATAATAAAAGTTCATGAGGGTATATATTGAGGCTATAGAATCAGGTAGCAAAGATAAAGTTAAGCAAAAAGTATGAAATTTGAACAAGCCTCTATATAATGTTGAACAATTCAACTCTAAATAGCATGGAAAATTGAGAGTGCTAAGATGCAAGAATTTGACTCTTCAAAGTTATGGATAAGAGTCTTTTACCACATCTTAGAAGTGTAAAAGAGGGCATCATTTGTAACATCAGTTCCAATAAAGTTTATACTACACACACGTAAAATGAGGATCATAACTGAAGAGGAAATGCCACAGACCCACTCATGAGAAGAATGAGGCTTCAGTGGCAGGCAGTATGATTTTAAGACACTTTTTTATTATTACTAATGATATGATGGTCATCAGTCAATAGACTGTGGGCTACTATATCAGAATAATTCATCATTATATTTACAAAGCCAAGACAAAGCCTCAAATCTTTTGACAGTTTTCAACTACCTCTTGTTTGGAAAATAGTTGTGTATATTCCATTCTGGTACAACTGCATAATTACTAAAATATAATACAAACACTGTGTTTACTCTGTAATTCTTATTTGTCAAACTTGTTTCCAAAGTAGAAATTCATAATTCTCAATTCACACTTGTTAGTGAAGGCTTTGTGTATTCTGAGGGTTCAATAAGTTGGTTTGTATGGTTGAAAAATATAAGGCTTCAGGGAATAATTCCTTTGAGAAGACTAAGGCTCATGCTAATTTGTATAAAACGCTTTTTAGGAATGCCACAGTCACACATGTCCTGATCGCCTAATACATACACACACTGGAGAAATTTTTAGTTTGTTTTCCATTGTCATGTCTTTCTGAAGTAATGAATGGTTTAAAAATTGGAACGAACATAGAGAATATTAAAAAAATATGGATACTTAAATTATTCAATTCAAAACGAGAGGAGTATGGATCATTATTAATCATGTATTAGATGGAAGAATAAATACATTTCCCCCTTGTCATGCTTCTGAAGAATAAGGGCTACTTTTTCCACTTAGGAAAGACAAAGGTGAAAATAGTCCCAGTGATGACAAGAAGCAGAATGAATTCTCAAATGTTACCGGTACTTGCTTTTATTCCGAAACCTCATAGAATTTATGAGCATTTCAGTGGTATACCCAAATGGGAAGGTGGTATAAAATTTGTAATATTGCTTGGTTTTTTTGGAGGAAAATCATAGTTCATATTTCATATGAAAGTAACGTTTAAACTCAAATCTGTTGGGTTACCAACGTTTGGAGGACAATGCAAGAGGAGAAATGTAGACAAGTCCTGCAGTCTAAAGTCAAAGTTATGGCCAAGCCATTCAGCAAACATTTGTGTAGTATTTACTATAAATTACTATAAATCAAAACAAAACAGAAACAGAAAAACATCAAAAATTAAGTAGAGAACTGTACAGTAAGGGTGATGTATCCAAAGCAAAGGAGATATATGTGAGTTACTCTGGGAAACATAGAGAGATAATGTAAGGCTTTATATTTGGGAATTCAGAGGAAGTATCTTAAAGGCACTATGACTTAAAATTGTCCTAAAGAACAGCTGAAAGTAAATCAAGTACAAAACCTGGGTGAAATTATTTTAGGTTAACAGAGATTGATCAAATATTATCCCTTTTGCTGGTTAGATGAGGCTCAAGGATAGTTGTTGATCTTGCCCTATATAATGTTCCTACCTATAAAATGAGAACAGAAATCATATATTGTAGGGAAACTATGACTACACAAGGGATGCTTAAATAATACCATATGCCTGAGTTATATATTGAAGCTAATAAGTTCAGGAATGAAATCCAAAAAAAAAAGAGTAGTCAAGGAACATGAATATATAAAAGACAACAAAAGATTAACACTGAAGCAATTATGCAGACAGTCTCCGACTTATCATAGTCCAACTTAGGATTTTTTGACTTTATCATGGTGGGAAAGCAACAGCATTTAATTATAAACTATACTTAAATTTTTGAATTTTGATCTTTTCCTAAGTTAGCAATATGCAATATGATACTCTTGCAAGCTGCAGCTCCCACCCAGCCAGTCTAATCCAAGTGTTCTAATCACGTTTAAGGTATGTTAGGCTCAGTTTTGATGTTTGGTATATTCAGTGTATCAAATGCATTTTTCACTTAAGATATTTTAAACTTAAATTCGGTTTATATGGACATAAACCCATCATAAGTTGAGGAGCATCTATATTTGAAAAGGTGACTGCTAAGGAGAAAATACATATACTTTCTATAGACTTATACATACAAGTATTTTTATTTGTTTTGACTTTTTATTAAAAAAGAATAATATTTGGATATAAGGAAACAGTGTATCTACATGCAATTATAAGCAAATGTTTAATATGGCTCATGCTGGTGTTAGTGCAATAACCATATTAATAACAGTGTGTAATCAGGAAACTGAAGGTTTCATTTTAGTGCTGCCACAAATTAGCCATGTGTTTTCACAAAGGTGCTGCTCCTTTTTTTGAGACTGAAGTTATCTCATATGTTAAATGAGAGTGTTGGCCCAGATATCTAGTTTGGTCTATTTAACATTCTATAATTCCATAGAATAATAGTATTTTTAAAATGAGAATTACTCTCCGTTGTAAGGTGCTTTTTAGAAACTGAAAAAGAAATCCTGTAATTTGATGATGCTCGGTTTTGTTTTTTTGTTTTTTCTTTCTATAACTTTTGGTTGCTCATATAATAACAACCTATCCCAGAAGGGACTTGGCATATCTGATTATTCTGTTTAATTTCAGAATTATGTTATTTCATCATCCTCCAATCAAAGATAGTTGAAAAGGCTGGAAAAGTTGAAGCAGAATTAATAGAAGTGTATAGTGGTAATTTCTCAAAGGCCTTAACAAGGTAGAAAAGCAAGAAAAGATGCATTTTGCATAGCTATTGTTTGGATTATGACGGTTAACATAAATAAGTAATTCATGAGAAACTTAAAGTATGGAGAGGGAGAAAAGCTTTGAATAAAATCAGGGAGAAAATCACTATCGTAAGTGAGAGAAATTTTAAATATCACTTTACCAAAAAGTCATACATATATAAATGACCTCATAGAAATATGTACTGAGATAATTAATATGGATATCCTCCACCAACACAAAGGAGTAAAAATATATCTCCTTCCTTTATTTTTTAAACCATTTGAATATTTCTTAGTGCACAAATTTGTCAAGGAAACACAGATTCAGTCACATTCACAGAAAACCTTCTCCATTTTTATGGTATCCAAAAGGAACTTGAATTTAAATTACCTAAAAGTTTCTGGAGACCACCTCTAATCTTCATTCTTCACATAAGGTTTTGATGCCTCTTGTTCTTTAGAAGCAGGCTTGGTTGCATAGAGTATTCAAGTCACAGAGCATAGTTTCTAGCCTTCCCAAAAGCTATTTCACTTGAGCTGTATGCTCTATATGGGTTTGAGTTAGATATGCAAAGCACAGGGATGATCATCATAGCACATTCAATAAATGAGTTCAATGTTGTATTATGATGTACTGTGTTTGGATATGGTTTATTGTAATCTTCATAATATCGGTAGTAAGGAAGGAGTACCTTAATGAAGTCATCTAGCAATGACAGGATTTCCTCACTATTCTGTTCTTAGCAGAAATGTTTGCTTGTTTGTTCAGACATCAGAATTGTTCTTTGCACAATTAAGTTATCTGGTTTTAGGAATATAGAGTCTCCGTTAGGGCTCCTCTTCATATTTTTCTGACAAAGAGACTATTCACTAAATCTTCTAAATTGATATATTTCATGTCTACTAAACACAGAAAATATTACCCACCATGCAAATCTAACCCTTTGATTATACAACACATATGTGCTAGCCAAATGCATTTTACGTATTTATGGTCCAACTAATATATTACTCTTGTCCAGTACCATAGGCATTGTTTCTGATCAATGCTACTCAACACTTTTGCATCTGCAGCATGTCTTCTAAATTTCTAATTTCCTGATGAAAAAAGAGCTCACTCTACCCTTAATCTCTTTCTTGTTTTCTATGTATTATGTCCTGCATACATGTTTATCTTTCTGTTGGGACTCTCCTATGTGACAGTAAGCACTACATACCAAGATGCAAGCCATCTACCATTCTCATCACTTGCAAAAAATCCCAAGGATCATCCCCTTCCCTGTTGCTAGAAATAGCAAGAATCAGGGGTTATGGCACTCTGTATTCAAGTCAAATTACCTATTTTAATCTTCCAATTTGGAAAATATCAGCTTGATTTTTATCAATGGAGTTTAAAAAATCAATTACATCCTTGGAGGAGGGGAGATATGACATAAAAGGTGATATCAGATTGTGAGATGTGTAACGATGGCTTCTGCTCCTTAGAATGTAAGAAAGTTCCCTGAAATACATGCCATAGGATGGAAAATAGATAATTTTTCTGCTCACAATACACAGCTTTAAAAAATAGAAACATTTTTAAAAATTTGTTTTAAACAAATCACCCCATTAAACTGGTTTTATATTTAGGGAAAACAATAGATTTGATAGATGTGACTACTGAGACATATATCAGATGAGGAATGATATTATGCCATGTCCATATAATACATATGAACTAGAGCTCTGCTTTTGGTCTAGTCACCTAATACATTTAAGTTTTACTAAAAAGAGAAAGCTGATAGTCAAAACTCTGTAGTGACTGTATATATGCACCTTGGGGAGAAAACAAATGCTCTCAGGTAAATAAAATTAGGTAATGTCAGCCAGGCGTTGTGGCTCATGCCTGTAATCCCAGCACTTTGGGAGGCTGAGGTGGGTGGTCAGGAGTTCAAGACCAGCCTAACCAAAATGGTGAAACCTGTCCCTACTAAAAATACAAACATTAGCCGGGCACGGTGATAGGTGCCTGTAATCTCAGTTACTTGGGAGGTTGAGGCAGGAGAATTGCTTGAACCCAGGAGGTGGAGGTTGCAGTGAGCCAAGACCATGCTACAGCACTCCAGCCTGGGCAATAGAGTAAATCTCCATCTCAAAAAAAAAAAAAAAAAAAAGATAATCTCAAAATATTTGATAGATACAAATTGTCGCACTTTGAGTAATTATTTAGAATCTTACAGAATAGGAATGAAATATTCTTAATACAGAAAACCTCAGCTTAAGGAGGAAGGTTTCCTGCTCAATTTGGAAGTGGCCTGTCCTTGAAATATACTTGATTTTCAAAACTTATTCAAATTACACATGTTCTGTATATTATTTCAGTATTCAGTATTCATAATAAAGCTAGGGTTTATTTTATGTAAACCCTAGCTACTGTGCACACCTATCAGTCACCCCTATCAAGATGGAAATTTTTCCAGAGACCTCTATTTTACACGTTATGAATTCTCATTTTGTATGTAGAGCATGAATAATCGAAGAGTGCATTATTTCTCTATCCCCAGGAGAAAACTTCAGAGTTTCATATAACATTCATAGCTGTGAAAGCCCTCTTCTATCTCATGGACTCCTATATTCCAAATAATTTTGAGGATTTTTTTCTAAGGCATATTTGCATCATTAATATATGATATGTACTTACTTATTATCTTGACTGCAAAATGAAGCTTTGTAATGGTTTCAATCTTCTGTTGTAGAGATTGTACTGGTCAACCTTCAAGTAGCATATGGCACACATATCATCAGATCTTAGACACAAAGCTCATGACAAAACTCTAATTTATTCCATGTATTCTCTGAGTTCCAAAATGGTAAACATCTTAATTGTTCTTTTATGTACATAGTACTCCTTGGCAATAACAATGATAATAAGTAATTGATCATTGTGGTAGATACTATGACTGTTTTATTTTGTGTAATTTGATGATTAGACCTGTGTCATATGTCTAAATGTCTAGGTTTCACCAGTGATACAGGGTCAAAAGTGGCATATGTTACAAAGAAGGAACCCATCATAAGGTTCTATCTTTGCTTTTTCTGTTCTGCCATGAGGATGGCATCTCCCAGATAAGGACTGCTCCTTGAGTGAAGACAACAGGTAGAGAAGAGTAACACTTATCATTTGTGAGCAAATAACATGAATGTCAAGCAAATCTTTGTAGCCACATGCCACTGAGATTTGACAGGTTTTAATTATCCCAACAAATTTGGGAAAAGCTGAGTGTTCTATGAATTTCTTAGTAGAAGCCTTATGTAGATTATCTAATGCTGTTTTCAACATGAACCTATGAAGTGGGCTCAGTTATTGTCATTTCTCAAAGGAATGAGGATTTGAGAGGAGGTTTAATACATTGCCTAGTGTCCACAGTGGAAAACTAAGGAGCAAGATTAAAGTTTCCAGCATGAGGCCCACTATTTCATATGTGTTGAGTTTCCATGGAAAACTAGTGACTTTGATCTTAATTTTATGTAACAATTAGGAAAATCTCAGATGAAGTTTTAGTATGACTGACTAAGACAGGGATCAAAACAATTTTCTGGTCATTTTGACACAAACAGTTTCATACTGGCACATCACTGCAAAACAAATTCAAATTTGAATGCAATGTTATGTAAATCAAATGTTAAAGTCAATATTTTGGAAGGTTTCTTATATAGGTGGAATGTTCCAAAATTCTGAATATACTTTCAACTGTGATTAGTGGAAGAAAGATGACATAAGTTCTTCACAAAGCTGACATTTACTATTTGTTATTCAACAATTGTTTTGTTTCACCGCCTGATTTAGGACAGCTGTGAACATCATGGACCCCGCCTCCTCAGTTTTCTCCATTACTTTCTGGTATTTTAATATAAAACTATTATAAAAGATGGCGAGACATTCTTTGTTTCCAATAATTTGCAATTTTCCCACCCAGATTCTACCCCACAGCAATGTGTGATTATAAAGTTCTTTTATTCATACAGTCAATGTAAGATGATGAAATGCTGAAAATAATTGTAAGCTAGATTCATTAGACAAAATTAAGGCAGGGACCACAGTAAATCTCATCCCTTGCACAGCAGTTGGCTTTCTAGACTATATGGATCTTTAACCAGCAAATCTTTTCCCCAAAATGGTTAATTATATAAAAGAATTTTCTAGGGATGGTTATAACTAAGGTTATTCAAAAGAAATTGATGAAACCTCTATAGATTAGATTAGAAATCATATCAAATATAGGATATTTCTCTCTTGTCAATGTCTCTACTCAGCTGGCCTGCAATCTTTGTCTGGTTACACATATGCTCTCTCTTTGTCTATATGTCTCTGTCTGTCTCACACACACAAACACACATGCACACATACACATACACATAGGCACACATACACCACCATGCCAAACCACAATAAGACAAAACCTACAACAGTGGTGTTCAATTTCAAATGTTGCACAATGTCAGGAAGTTAAGAGCTCAATTTATTCAAATGGTAGGAAGGAAATTCTGTGCAGATAGGCAAACCATGATAGTAGATAGAATTAGGTTTCTAAGTTTACAAACATAACAATTCACCCCACTCCCATTCTTTATGTATTAGAAAACTAATGAACTTAATCTCCTCAAATGGTACATTTTTATGATAATAATGAGCAAACATTTTTCTTTCTCTAAACTTATTGAATTAGATATGCTTACATAAAAGCAATTATATTTTAATTCAATAATGCATGAAATCTAGTATTAGTCCATTCTTGTATTGCTATAAAGAACTACCTGTGACTGGGTAATTTATCAAGAAAAGAGATTTAATTGACTCACAGTTCTGCCAACTGTACAGAAAGCATGGCTGGGGAGGCTTCAGGAAACTTACAATCATTGCAAAAGGTCAAGCGGAAACTGGCATGTCCTACATCACTGGAGCAGGATAAAGAGAGCAAATGGGAAGGTGCCACACCCTTTTAAACAATGAGATCTCATGAGAACTCACTCCCTATCATGAGAACAACAAAGAGAAATCTGCCCTCCTGATCCAATCACTTCCCACCTTGTCCCTCCTCAAACACTGGGAATTAAAATTCGACATGAGATTTGAATGCGAAAACAGACAAATCATATCTTTCTGTCCCTGGCCTCTCTAAAATCTCACGACCTTCTCACATTTCAAAACGCAATCATGCCTTCCAAACAGTCCCTGGAAATCTTAAATCATTTTAGCACTAACTCAAAAGTTCACAGTCTAAAGTCTCATGTGAGACAAGGCAAGTCCCTACTGCCTGTGAGCCTGTATAATCAAAAACAACATAGTTAGTTCCAAGATACAATGGGAGTACAGGAACTGGGTAAATGTTCCCATCTCAAAAGTGAGGAATTGGCCAAAATAAAGGGGCTACAGGCTCCATGCAAAACCCAGCAGCAAAGTCATTAAATCTCAAAGCTCCAAAATCATCTTTTTTGACTCTGTCTCTCATATCCAGGACACAATGATGCAAGGGGTGGACTCCTAAGGACTTGGTCAGCTCTGTCCTTGTGACTCTGCAGGGTATACCACCCATACCACCCACAGCTGGTTTCACAGGTGAGCATTGAGTGCCTGCGGCTTTTCTAAGCACTTGGTGCAGGATGTTGGCAGATCTATCATTCCGGAATCTTTAAGACTGTGGCCCTCTTCTTACAGCTTCACCAAGCAGTGCCCTAGTGGGAACTGTGTGGGGGTTCCAACCACATATTTCCTCTTTGCACTACCCTAGTAGAGGTTTTCCATGAGGGCTCTGCCCCTTCCACAGACTTCTGCCTAGACAGCCAGGTGTTTTCATACATTCTGTTAAATTTAGGCAGAGGCTCCCAAGACTCAAATCTTACCCTCTGCACACATATGGAAGCTGCCAATGCTTGGGGCTTGCACCCTCTGATGGCTAGACCTGGAGTGACTGCTATGCAGGGTGCTATGTCGTGAGGCTGCACAGAGGAGAAGGGTCCTGGGTCTGGCCCACAAAGCCATTGTTTCCTCTTAAGCCTCAGGGCCTGTGATGGGAGGGGCTGCCACAAGTTCTCTGAAAAGCTTTTGAGGCATTTTCCTCATTGTCTTGGCTACTACCATTAGGCTCCTCTTTACTTGTGTAAATTTCTGCAGCTATCTTAAAGGCTTCATCCCCAGAAAATGGTTTTCTCTTTTCTACCACATGGCCAGGCAGCGAATTTTTCAAACTTTTATGCTCTGCTTTCTTTTCACATATAAGTTCCGATCTCAGGTGATTTCTTTGTTTAGGCAGATGAGTGTAGGCTTTCAGAAGCAGTCAGGCCACATCTTGAGCAGAGGCACAATGCCAACAGTCTCTTTTCTAAAGCATAGTAAGACTTTTACTCCAGTTCCCAAGTTCCTCACTTCCATCGGAGACCTCCTCAGCTGGGATTTGATTGTTCATATTCCATTTAGCATTTTGGTCACAATAATTTAGCAAATCTCTTGGAAGTTCCAAACTTTTCCTCATCTTCCTGTCTTTTTCTGAGCCCTCCAAACTGTTTCAACCTTGCCCATTACCCAGTTCGAAAGTCACTTTCATATTTGCAGGTATCCTTACAGTGATGTACCACTTCTCTGGTACCGAATTCTGTACTAGTCTGTTCTCACATTGTTATAATGAACTTCCTGAGACTGGGTAATTTATAAAGAAAAGAGGGTTAATTGACTCACAATTTTGCAGGCTGTACAGGTAGCATAGATGGTGAGGGCTCAAGAAACTTACAATCATGGTGGAAGGCAAAAGGGGAAGCAGTCATATATTCACCTGGTGGAGCAGGAGAGAGCGGGGAAGTTGCCACCGTTTAAACAACCAGATAGCATAAGAACTCATTCATTATAATGAGAACAGCAAGGAAGAAATCTGACGCCATGATCCAGTTACCTTGCACCAAGGCCCTCCAACACTGGGAATTACAATTCAACATGAAATTTGGGTAGGAACACAGAGCCAAACTATATCTAATATATTCATAAAGTCATATAACATTTTTAATTTCATATTACTGGTAAATACTTATTAAACTTAATGAAATTAGCATTTATTTTTAAATATAAATATGAAAATCTTTAAAATTTGGCTACTATGGAATGGTACTCACTGTATTATGACACACAAAGCGGAATCAACAAGTCTAAAATAAAAATGTAAGAAAGTTAATACTATTGAAACCTACTATTCATATACCATGTCATTTCTCCATAGCTACACCAATAGAAATAATAATAATAATGAATGTGGTTTGTTACAGTTAAAGACCACTGGATGTTTGTATTAGTTTGTTTTGACACTGCTATAAAGACACAGCTTGAGACTGGGTAATTTATAAAAATAGGAGATTTCATTGACTCACAGTTCTGCATGGCTGGGAGGCCTCAGGAAACTTAAAATCATGACAGAAGGTGAAGGGGAAGCAAGGCACATTGTAACAAGGTGGCAAGAGAGACAGATAGTGCAGAGGAAACTGTCAGACACTTATCAACCAACCAGATCTCATAAGAGCTATTTCACTATCAGGAGAACAGCATGGAAGAAACCGACCCCAAGATCCAGTCAGTTTCCACCTGGTCCTTCCCTTGATGCCTGGTGATTACAATTTGAGATGAGATTTGGGTAGGGACACAAAGCCAAATCATATCAATGCCTAACAGAACCAAATCTGAAAACATTTGGCAAAAAGTTAAAGAGTAAATTTGAGTGTGTGTTTCCCTAGGTACTGTGCTCTTTTTATCATTCATTTATTGTATTTGAATTATGCTTTTCTACACCCATATCATGTAGACTATTAAAAACAGTTTATTGGCTTATGCCTGTTATCATTGTTTGAACCTGTATATCCAGGCATGTCTAAACTTTTCATTTATATCCACCAATTAATTTCCTTAAGTCAATATAATTTTAGGATTTATAAAATTATGACAAAAATTTGCACCAATTGATACAAGGCTAATGGAGGTTTAGCTTTGTTAAAGATGTCTCTTCCCCTGCAAAGTAATCATAGTAAGAAATGAACTCCTTCTATGAAATCTGAGCTTAACCAGTGAAACTGTACCTGAAGACCTGGATGATAGGCCTCAGAATACGGCTGCCAGAAAAACTAAGAATGAAACTCAAAGTCTTAAAAATTAGGTACTAGGGTGGACATTTTATTTCATGCTTTCCAGATTTTGGAACTATTTTCATTCCATTCTTGTCAACCTGTCTTTCCCTGATACCTGAGCACTAATCTCATCTCCAACATGTCTTTGTGTTTCCTTTTTTCTTATTACACCTGTAATAATTATGGTTTCCAATGTCCCAGCTCAATTATCTCTGAACTGTGAAATCTGGTGAACCCTGACCACATGATGCAGTCCCATTTTATTGAGATATAATATTGGACCCTATCTCTGCTGATACTGGTTTTTTACTTGTTTGTTTATTTGTTTATTTATTCAAGAAATAGTTAACAGTTCATGGATTTACTGAACAAAATTTTAACAAAAACCTATTGTTTTGCATACCCCATTCTGCATACAAAGGATAATAATCAGTTGAAAATGTTGGAGTAGGTATTATCAAAATAGTTTTGGTAAAATGAAGGGATAGTCAGGCAAATTTTCATTGTAATTAGGTGATCTGATGGGGATTAATGTATTGTACACAGAAAGGAAGTGGATCATATGCTATTCTCAATCCTGAGGGTTAGGACTAGATTTCCAATGGTGACGTCTATCTAAATCTAATCAAGATGTTATTTGTTATTTTCTATGGTGAAACTAAGAAAATATCTCTCTTTTTAAACAAAGCAGTCCATTAAACAGGCAACAGACACTCAAATATAAGGAAAAACATATAGTTGTAATTCCATTTTATCTTTACCTTCAGAACTTGAGTAAATGAAGAGTGAATGGAGTGTTTTCCTCAGGAATATATACCTCTCCCCACTTGGTGCAGTGGAGATTGTACTTTGATGACAGAAGAAGGTATTGGTGGTATTGATGTCAGCCGCAGGTTATCTGGAGCAGCTGCTGCCATCCAGCCAGCTGCAGTGGGGACGTGCCAGTGGTGGCAGCAGGAGTGACTGTGGGAGCAGCAGTGGTGGTAATGGGACCTCTGTGTCCCACATCCCTGAAGCAGCTAACTGTGCCACCCCCACCCTCACACAGCCAGGCAGGACCTGCTCCCAGGCCTGGGGCCTTTGCTATAGCCTCAACCTTGCTCCCCACTGTGTTTCAGGAGCCTGAAAGCACCTAGCTGAAGCCACCACCAGGAAAATGGGGAGAAGAGAAGGACAGACCCCAGAAGCTGCCCCTGAGAGCCCCCTGGAGACAACCTCCCTGGGAGCCATCGAGAGGGGCCTGACTGAGTCACATGATCATTGGAGAGCAGTTTGTTCCAGCATGGAGGCTGGAGCAGAGAAGGGCCCCCAAGTGAGCAGGTCCGAGGTGGTGCTGCACTCCACAGAGCCAGTGGTAGCTCCCCAGGTGCAACTGCAACTGCCCAAGCTGCTGCTGTGACCCAGACACCCCTGCGCTCTGGGAGCTGGGAGCAGGCAGGAGACCCACCCTCGCAGACCCAGTTGCAGCTACACAAGCTGCAGTTATGGACCAGGGAATCTTTGCATGCTCAGGGTCCAGGAAGGCCTCCTTGACACCGCAGGCTCAGAAGTGACTGCTCACACAGTCTGACTTCTCCCCACAGTCGGGCCTGCTCCAATCAGGGAGCTAAAATGAGGCCAGTCCTAGGTGTTGTCAACCTGTCCAGGGGTGCACATGCTTGAGGCAGTGCTGATACACCAGCCCCATGCCACCTTGTCCTCCTCCAGATTTTGGGTGAAAACAAGCATGGGAGGGAGGCTGAGATGGGGGCTGAGGTCACCTCTGCACTGGCCTGCAGTCACCCCTTGGCATTAATAACCTGGGCGCCATGAACAGAGGCAGGACGTTGTCAAGCTCCTCAGAGGAACGCGGGGGTCTCGGTGAAGCCCTACCTTCAAGCCAGGGAAGGTCTGAAGCCTGGGGACTGGGCTGTGTGTTCCGAAGACTGGAGTGGGAACTTGTGGTACCTTTTCTGGAACCACCCATGGTAGCAAATAGACCAATAAGCACACACTTTCTCCTTTTGGAAGTCCATAAAAGCCCTAGGATCAGCCAGACTCAAGGAGATGATGGGACAATCAGCTGTAGAGAGAAACTACCCTCTCTGCTGAAAGCTGGACACTTATCGGGACGACCTGCCTAGCAAAGAGGAGTTACCCTTTCTGCTGAGAGCTGAAGAGATGACAGGATGACCAGCTGCAACGAGGAGCTACCCTCTGTGCTGAGGGCTGAGCCTTCATCGGGATGACCTGCTTAACAGAGAGGAGCTACCCTCTGTGCTGAGGGCTGAGCGTTCACTGGGATGAGCTGCCTAACAGAGAGGAGCTACCCTCTCTGCTGAGAGCTGAACACTCATCAGGGCACCCTGGCTATAGAAATGAGTTGCTCACTGCAGGTCTCCTCTGGGCTGTACTATTGCTCAATAAAGCTCCACTTGTCTGCATAGCTTCCTGGATGCAGGACTAGAACTCTGGACCTGGCAAATGGTAGGGCCCAAAGAGCTGTAACTGTAACACGATATGGGCAAAACATGCCTGTTGCCTGCCATGTTGCAGGTGACAAAAAGGAGGGAAGAGAGGAGGTAAGAGTGGTGGACTTGTGGGGTCCCAGACCTATGAGCTCCCCAGGCCAGGGCTGTGACAGCCTATTTAGGGCTCTGCAGTTCCTAGTATCTCCAAGTTTCTGGCACCATGCTGCGAACCCCAGTATCACCTGTAGAAGCTGGTTATAGTACGCCTTTTCCAACCACAGTCTCTCAGGGAGAAGGTAACTGTGCCAGCACCTGGAGTTGCCTGCCATGCCGCAGTCAGTGTGCTCGACTATGCACAGTGACTGAACCCCATGCCTACTCACACACCGCTTGCCACTCTGGGTCGAGCTCACCTTTGGCAGGCATGAGATCCAAGCATGTAGCAGAGTTGAGCACAGCCTGCCAGACTGAGTTGTCGGAACCAGCCCAGTGGGCCAGAGCAAAACTCAGGCAACAGTACCACTGGCCAGAGAAGTTTCCAGCTGGTGAACTGACACCCTGAAGATCCCATAGCAATGTCTCTGTAGCCTGTGTGTTTCTGAAAGGTTCTGGATTGGGTTTCTCCCAGCAGAATATTCTGTCCGAATATCCCAGCAATGTAACCGCATACTTCTTCAGAAAGAGGGGCTAGGGTTCTTGACTTCTTAGACCTACCTTAGGGTTGTCAAGTCTTTCATTGAGAAAGCTCAGCTTTCATAGGGTATGATGTATCTATACAAACTTCTTAAAATTATTTTCAATCATATCATTAGGAATTTAAAAGAGTTGCAGTACAGAAAATGATTATCCCTAGATCATAATATTGCAATATCACATATAAACCTCATTGGTTTATTATTGTGCTTACAGACATGAATTAATTGAAGGGACAATTGGGGGAGCAAAGAGGATAAATTTCATATTGTTTTGGAGAACACTGTATTTATAGAAATGAGTGTTCCCAGGGAGTCTTAACAATAATAATAACAACAACCATAACAATAATGAGGGTTCATGTGAATCAAAGGGCAGAGACCAAGAGAGCATACAGTGAAAACACAGGTAAAGACTGGATAAATACTAAATTCAGTATGTGACGTCTTCATCACATGACATGACATTGTGGAAGCAGTAACTGTCAACAGTAAAAATGCTGTAGTGCTTGGAGGGGGGATTTATAGTATATCCAGAGGAAGAGTTGTTTTCTGATTCAGTTTCTTCTCAATACATTTTGGAGAATATAAAAAAGAAGAAATACATGCATAATTATACTGAGTGAAAATCAGATATTTTTCAGTTAGTCTGTTAGAAGCATACCTTCTGGAATGTATTTAGTGTGTCATATGTTTATTAGTATCATTAATTTTGCTTTCTTGTTTAGTAATTACTACCTGTTTTCCTCAGATAAAAATATACATTTGAATTATGGCTGAGTCATCAATGACCTACCAACATACATTCATGGAAAGGAATCATCTCTTTCCTTTTCTCTGTGACTTCTGCCATGAAAAGAAAATGTAGAGTGATGGTGCACATACAAAAAGCAGAGAATGTGGATCCATTAGGTTTGTGACCGATGTATTGCAATTAAACTCACTTTTACTGAATACTTTCTGTTTTCCAGACAATGTGCCAGGTTCTGAGGAGACAATAATTATTAGGGTAACATGATCTCTGCATGTTAACATGATGCCTGCATGTTAAGACCTAATAATCTTATGAGAAAACAGAAATTCCTAGGGAGGGACTGATGGTGGGATTTTAAACATTTCTTAGCGTATCTGATAACATAATATTCAACATACAGTCATAGATTCTTATGTACTTGCTGTCTCACATTATATACTAGGATGTACCTTTATAAATGAACATCCCTTACCTTTTGAATTTGTAAAATGTTTTGCACTCTCTCTCCTCCAGATTATTTCTCAAACAAACTGACACGGAGATGTTGGAGGAATATTACCTCTGAAAATTAGTTAAGAGCCTAGCGCTGAGCTAATTGTTCTACCTACATTATTTCACACAATCCTCACATAAATCCTGGAGTCTAAATTATGAAACTAAACATAGAGAAAACAAAATGAAATTTAAAATCATCAAATTGTATGTACACATGCATGCATTTATTTTGGAATTTATGTTTTATTTTAATGTGAGTTTGGTAAAATTACTGACAGACCTGGATTGAAAATTTATTTAAATTGTTGTGATTTAAATTAAAGTAGAAAGAAAATTTTAAAAAATCTAATAGATTTCTGAGTTGTATTTTAAAGACAATTATATTTAAAACAGAATATTCAGAGAGAATAGTCATCTGGGTCCTCCACTGATAATTCTTGTGCAGACTTTCAGTGATATGGATAATATTCTGTAAGTATTAATTTACAAATTGGATGTTGGATTCTTTTCTACCTGGGAAATTTTTGAACCAGCCCCTTTTGATTTCTCTCCCTTATCGCTTAGGGAATATCAGATGCAGTTCTTTGGCAGTTTAATGCCCGAAGGAAGCTCACTCTGACCTTAGGGTGAGAGAAAGATTTTGCCTTTTCCTCCTTTGTCTTTACTACAGAGTTCCCTCTCTGTAAACCTTTGAATTGTGCATTGTTACCAGATGTGAGGCCAAATGAGATTAACCAATTTAGCTTAATCTGAGTATATTTAGAAACTAAATCTGAGCATATTTAGAAAGTAAATCGGTTAATCTGCTGCATTAAAAGTGGCTTATCATATTGAAAAAGAAATGTTAAGAGGGAGAAATTTTTGTATTCATGACACGCATGGAAGTGTTCTGTTTTGACAGAAGAGTTCTTCATGACTCAGACATCTCCACCCCTGTTCCTGTCCATAGGGAACTATTGATTCTCATATTAACATTGGAAAAGACACCTCTTTCCAGCTTTCTAAGGATTATAGCAATATTATCTTTCACGACCTAGTT